>NC_089844.1:42086543-42386543 GCF_035609145.1 Eleutherodactylus coqui | reverse complement strand
ATAATTAAAGGGATTTTCTAGGCAGCGTTAGCTGCCAGTGTGGGGCTACATTGGCGCTGGAGGACAAGCCACTGCTTAGACTCCTGTGTAGTGGCCGGCACTTGTAATTGCAGGTGCAGCTCTCATTGAAATCAATGGGACCACAGCCTGCAATTACAAGCACAGCTCCTATTGATTTGTGGGATTGCTGCGCCTGCAATTAGGAGCATCGGCTACTACGCAGGGATATGAACAGCAGCTTTCCCTCTGATGCCGATGTATTCCAGCACTGACAGCCGGTGCTGCCTAGAAAATCCCTTTAACCCTTTCCAACCCAGTGTCGGCCCTCGTCTGACAATAACATTTCCCTGCATAGTTCTGATGTCAGACAAGGTCCGACCCATGCAGAACAGCCTGTCCTGCATACTGTTAGAATCATCTGTCAGACCTGGTCCAACATCCAAGCTATGCAGGGAAGACTTAACGTTAGACGAGGGTCGACACTGGATTGGAAATTGTTAATTTCTAAAAAATTGCTAATAACATCACCATGACAGATCATTTTTATGTGTTTCTGTTATTCCACGGAATCCACAAAGCGCTTTCACACCCAAAATAAATAAGAGCTGGGCAGTGTGCAGATGGGTGGCAGGAATATTGGGTTGGAAAGGGTTAAGCTTTGTTCATCCCATATAAGGGGATGACTCTGTGTCTTAGATTGCTGGAAGAGATGATGGGGGTGATTGTTATTCATGCGGTTTCATTTATATATCTCATGAATTATATCTGTCATCCGTGATCCAGGAGATGATGAAAGGTGCACTGGTAAAACTGGGTCACACGAGGACCCAACATGATGGTGCCGGTCGCTCCTTCCATTATTCCGCATGGTTTCCACAATGCCTGGAGGCCCCAGAAAAGCCTCAGCTGTTGTCAGGACTCTGCTGAAGTTAAAGCTAAATTTAGTGCTTTTAAGTGTTTGTATCTTCTCCAAATCTGGGTTTTCCATTTTTGCAAGAGGTCAAGAAATGACTCAGGGACATTCAGGACAGTCAATCGGAGGAAGGAGGCAAGGGGTTAATCAGTGGTTGATATATAATGTCCACCTGGCTCTGCGTTGTCAGCAGTGCTACAGAGGGAGTCAGCGACAGCCGGCCCGAGGGGCAAGCACAGGCGGCCGTACTTATAATAGGTTCATTCATTGCAGCAATTATCTGATCTGCAAATACATCCTGGAGAATGAAAGTTTTCCACCTTTCTAATATACTTCATGAGTCAATTATTCTCTATTCAAGATCTCTGCTTGCTGTCAGCAAATGGATTATAATCAGAGGCTAACAACCTGTACACACCTACTGTTTCTCACAGTTGAGAGCAGAAGGGTAACTAGAGGCGGTGTATTGGTAGCACTCATGGCGGGGTCTTGTATCCCATACACCAGTATCATAAATGGCACATGATAGTTGAGAGGTCCTTCAATATATTCTGCATAAAGGCCAAGAGAATGTGTCCAACTCTGTCGTGACTGCAGGGTCGCTTCTCCCACTTGCAGTGATGTCAGAATGAATGGAGTGCTGGCCGAGCATTGGGGCTGACTGAAATCACTGAACACTTGTACATGGTCATCACGGCAGTGCCATTGAAAGGGAATGGAGCAGCCCAGTGCATGATCTACCATGCATGACCATTCAACCTCAACCTTTCTGTAAACCCTCAGTGAGGTGGAGGAGAAAGGACAGGGGACCACCAGTCTTGGGATCAGTGGGCATCTCAGCAGTGAGCCCTCATCAAGCCTCAATGGGTAGGGAATAACTTTATATTTTGGGGTAATGGGAGTTTGTGCCATAGTCTTTACTGCGCTGATTGAATTATTTCTACATGCATATTTGAAATCCATGTATGTAAAAATAAGAAGCTGAATGGTCCTTCTTGATGCAGATACCACATAGAGAAATCCACACTGAAAAGGGCTAAATCTGCATGCAAATCCAGTTTTTATTGATATTTACAGTTTATTGTCTCAAATGTCCTTTGAAATGAAAGCAGAGAACAAATAAACAAGTTAAGATGAATATAAATAATGGATTAACTTTGTTTCACCAAATGAAATCTAGATTTTTGACTCAAAGTCGCTCCTCCCTCTAGCTGATACGAATTGGGGCATTCTTTCTACAACTGCATTCAGCTATTGTTCAGAAATTTCTTCCCAATGTTGTTGCAGAAGTTCCCACAAATGTGCTGCACTTGTAAGTTGCTTTGCTTTCACCCTTTGGTCCAGTTCATCCCAAACAAGCTCAAGGGGGTTAAGTCTGAAGACTGTGCGGGTCATTCCATTCTTTGAAACCTACCGCCTTCTTCTTGTCTTCTTAAGTAGTTCTGACATAAGCTAGAACTATATTTTTGATCATTGTCTTGCTGTAATATGAACCTGTGACCAACTAGGCGCACACTAGAGGGTATTGCATGGCGTATCCAATGCTGTGGTAGCTGTTTTTGTTTAGTATGCCAATTACTGTGTGCAGGTTGCCAAATCTGGATCTAGCAAAGGTTCCCCAGACCATCACGCTTCCTCCTTCATGTTTAACAGTTGGTGTCACCCACTCCGGAACCATCCGCTCACCTACTCAATGGCGTGCAAAAACTTTACGTGATGTACCAGAGATGTCACGTTTAGGCTGGATTCACACGAACGTATATCGACTCGGTTTTCACACCGAGCCGATATACATCATCCTCATCTGCAGGATGGGGGGAGGATGGAAGAGCCATGAGCAGGAACTGAGCTCCCGCCTCCTCTCTGCCTACTCTTCACCCCTCTGCACTATTTGCAATGGGGAGAGGCGGGACAGAGGCAGGGCTAATTCGTGGAACTTAGCCCTGCTCCCGTCCCACCTCCTTTCATTGCAAATAGTGCAGAGGGGCGGAGAGGGGGTGGAGAAGAGGCAGAGAGCGGGCGGGAGCTCAGTTCCTGCTCCTGGGTCTTCCATCCCCCCCCCCCTCCCCCTGCAGATGAGGATGACGTATATCGGCTCGGCGTGAAAACTGAGCCGATATATGTTTGTGTGAATCCAGCCTTAGATTCAGAAGAACATTCTCCACTTTTCAGTAGTCCACTGCAGGTGCTGCTTGGCCCAAATAAGTCTGTTTTATTTCTCAATCTTAGGCCGCCTACAGACGGCTGGGCCGGTACCGGCTGCGAGAATTCTCGCAATGGGACCCGACCCGAGCGTCTGCAGAGATCAGCGCGTCACTCACCTGCTCTCGCGGCCTCGGCTCTTTCATGTGCCGGCTACCGGGCCGCCGGCGCAGAGTGGAGCCGGTGGCCAGGGAGTGGCATTTCTGTGCGAAATAGAGCATGCCGCGATTTGTTTGCCGCGCGAGATTTCACGTGGCCAAGTCGCGGCCGACTGCATAGGATTGCGTTTGTTAACGCAATCCTATGGCAGCTTCCAAGGGCGAAAATTCCGCGGGAAATCCCGCCACGGAATTTCCGCCCGTCTGCAGGTGGCCTTAGCAGTGCCTTTCTTACTGACACTCCACCTGTCAGACCTGCAGATAGAAGTCTTCTCTTCACAGTTGAAATGGGAAGTTGTTTATTTGCTGCCACAATAATCTGTGCTTGATGTTTTTGTGCTGTGAGGTGTTGATTACACAAAATGTTGATGATCAAAAACGTGTTATCTGATTTTGTGGTGGCCTTTGTCTGCCAGACCGCTTCCTGTGAGAGTTTCCTCTGACTGCCACCTTGGGTTTCTTGGCAATTTGTAGGACAGATCTACACTTCTAAGGGTTATAATTGTCTGTTTCCTTTAGTTAATTGCCTTTTTATTGTCATTATCATCCGTCCTGTAGTGCAGAACTCACCAAGTCCTGCTCTAGAGGGATCTTTCACACAAGCGTAAAAATCACGCTGAAGTTACCCACATCACTCACCAAAGAAAGGTCCTGTCCTATCTTTTGGCACAGCAGGGAATTATAGTTGCTGAATTTCAATCATGCATGTCCTATTATTTCAGGTGCATTTTTTTTCGTCTGAACGTTTCCATTGATTCGAATAGCCGCAATTTTTTTAAGCGAGTACTTTTTGCGTGCATAGGTCCCTGTTTGAAGGAGCCCAGAGGGTGTAATGCAGTCTATTCCAAGAATGGTTCTATAGGATCAGAGGGTTTGAAAGTAATCTACAAGAGTTGAGACACCTGTAGGAATAGTTTGCATCCAATTTCAAACCATAATTTGCTTTCTGTGCTGCAGAGCAGCTGTCCATGATGTGTTCCCTAAAAAAAGCCCTTTGGTTAAAATCATAAATTCAGACTATTGTTGCATTTCAGGTTAAAATTTCATTATGTTTTTAATTTACCTATGAACCTTTGAACCATTTCATAATATCTGCAGCACTTGAACTGTGTTAATGCCAAAAATAACTGGGAAAATTGTGGGGTTCTAAATCTTTTGACCGGGGGTGAGGATTTGTGTAATAAAATTACAGTATGTCCTATTCTGGTGTGATTTTCATTGAAGTCTCGGCTCAGGCAGCTGCGTTTGCCGGCTGCATCTAAATAGAACCAATGCTTTTTAATGGGAACAGACACGTGCGAATTTTACATGCGCACAAACGCATGCGGCGAAAATTATAGGACACCGGTTCGCAGGGGTTTCACCTTACACTCAATGGGGCCGGCGGCAGCAGCACAGACCCCATTGAGAACATATAGTGAAGATCTCGATCCCCTGTCACAGCTGTCACAGCTGTGGCAGAGGAAAGCGATGTTCTCCCATTGAATTCAATGAAGCCGGAAATACAGCCGGCTCCATGGAAAGCAATAGGCTGCTGGCAAGCACTGCAGTGATTTTCGGGGAAGAGCTTAAAATATATAAGCCCGTCCCTGAAAATCAATCCAAAAATGTGTAAAAAATAAATAAATAAATAAAAAAATGTATACTCACCTCTCTGCAGTTGCTGGGGCTCAGCCGCATCCAGCCGGCTCTTCTCCTGCACTGCTCTGAGGATTTTTCAGCAGGCGGGGATTTAAAATTCCCGCCTGCTGAAAGGGCTGCCTCTGATTGGCTGAGCACTTTGACCAATCAGAGGCAGCTCTCAGCTATTGAATAACGGCTGAGAGCTGCCTATGATTGGTCCCTGCGCTCAGCCAATCAGAGGCAGCACTCACCCTTTCATGAATTAGTCCCAGGAGTTCAGAAATGTGACACTGCAGCCTATCAGTGAGTTCCTGTGATGTCACCTACCACAACCACCACTGGGACCACAGCAGGACTGCAGTGCCGAAACCTGGCAGCCTTGGAAGGGTAAGCATGGTTTCTATTTATTTTAACCCATACAGCCCTATTGAAGCGGGGTTGTGCAGAAACCAGACAACCCCTTTTAAGACCTCTGGCATACTAAAAAAAAAAAAAAAAGACGACAGTGAAAGACGACACACAGACCGCATACAACCCCATATAAATCAATGTGCAAGACACCCGTTTTTTTTTTTCAAACTGACACATAGTCTCTGAAAAAACTCTTGGCATGCGCGATCCCGATGAGATTTATGGATGACACTTGACGCATGAAAATAGAACGCGCTGCATATTTTGTTTTGCATGGATGAAATGCACAAGTAGAATATACTCATGTGAATGAACTCATTGAAAGTAATGGATTCTATTCACTGTGTATTATCCGTGCAAAATGTGTGCATGTAATACACAGTACAAATAAGCCTGTGTGAATAAGCCCCCTGGCGATAGACTGTCCAGCGATGCGGGAGTGAGTGAAAACGCAGGATTATGAAACCGATAAGAAAATCCTCAATATCCCCCATTGTTTACAATAGGGCCGGTGGCAGCAGCGCCGGCCCCATTGAAATCAATAGGAGAAGATCGCGAAGTAGCCTAGGAATCCCCATAGAGAGGAGAGAGAGAGGGGGCGGAGCAACAGGGGACCTCTTACATATCACTCCATAGTTAGAGAGATAGGGGGTGGGGCTATAAGGCTTTCTCAGGGCTTACCTGAAAGCAGGGGATGGGGCTTGAGGAGGAGCAGGGCTACAGGGGTTATTATAGTGATCCCTTTCTAGCCAAGTGAGGGGGCAGGGCTAGCGGGATCCATCCTCTAGTCCCGCCCTCTCTTGACTAGAGAGAGATTACTATGATAACCCCTCTAGCCCCCTCTTAAGTCCCTCCCCTGCTCATGGTGGTGTCATTGTAAACCCCTCTAGCCCCACCCCCTATCCAAATATGGGGAGATATGTAAGAGATCCCCTGTAGCTCCTCCCTCTCTCTCTCCTGTCTATGGGGGAATCTTGGGCTGCTTCGTGATCTTCTCGCATTGATTTCAGTGGGGCTGGTGCTGCTGCCCCTGGCCCCATTGTAAACAATGGGCAATATCGCAGATTTTTCTTATTGCAGCAAGGCTTGAGTGAAGACATCGCAAATGAGAATGGAACCATTGAAAATGATTGGTTTCATAATCCTGCGTTTTCACTTACTCTCACATCGCTGGAAAGTCTATCGCCAGGGGGCTTATTCGCATGATAGTATTTGTCTTGTTTTTTTTAGCCAAAACCAGGAGTGGAGAGAAAGTATAAATGGAAAGATTTGCACGTCTTCCATATTTTGGACCCAGTTCTCATTTTAGCTAAAAAAAAATCATGTTTTTTTAAATAGGAAAATTTACAAATCGCATCACACTCACATGTATATGCAAGTGCAATGCGATTTTTAATTTGCCTAGAAGAAATAATGGGCACGTTTTCTGCAAAATCGCAGAGGAATCCAAAACGCTGCTATTCTTCTAGCTCACAATATTGCTGCAAGAGGAGAATCCCACATATAAATAGATCCATTGAAAACAATGGGATCTTGCCCGTGTATATACAGCCTCCGTGAGAAGATTCAGCTCTCTGCATCCAAAGACTTTACAGGAAAATACTACAGTATGTATCTGCCTGGCTCACCACTGACTACTAGAGGACAGAGAGGGCGTTACAGTCGCTCATTTCTCTTGTTCATCCTTTCTTGCCCAATGTCCTGGTGACCTTCAGATATAAACGTGAAATAGCAGAATTTTCTGGCTTCACCCCCATAGATGTTGGACGCCAGGGAATCCCTGCACATACCGCAGTCTCATCCATGTCACCCTGGTTGTCCTCTCAGTCATAGACCTTGGACAATTGTATGAATCCCAAGTGAAGCTCGGGACAGAAGAGAACGTGCGAAGAGCGATGTTTCCCAGCACCGAATAATGTAGTAAAGAACCATCACTCGGTTCCATTCACTACTCCGTAATTCCAATAGTGCAGCATCAGTACAGACATTACTGTGAGACCTGGACATGAAGTGAAAGACAATAAGGGACCTTTCACAAGGGACGGAGCAATCCAAGCAATGCACTGCAAGCCATGGTGATCTGTTTTACAATGTCATTCAGGGGTTAATACAATTTAGTCCAAAGTCCTAAAGTGGCCTAAAGTGAACTGTCTTTGATAGTGGGGAGGGAGGTGTGAGTGCTTCCTGTAGGCCATATTTAGTCCTTGTATCCACATTTCATGCACACGTCACATTATGTATTCAGGGTCAGTACTAAACTTTGGTACTGCAATAAGAAGTTGTCTCCCATGATTGGACACTTGACATTTTTTTGTTCTGCTTTGCACTATAAGGGATCTTTCATACGGGCATCGTGATTTCCTCATGGAAGAGAGAAAGCCTTAACCAAGTTGCGACTAAATCTCCCGCTTTCTTGCCCATTCACATGGGCGGGTTGCGATGTATATATATACGCTGCAGCCCGGAATTCCATCGTCCGGGGGGAGAGACTTTACACCTGGTGTAATAGTCCAACATCTGATAATCCTGCACTTATTCCAGCTCAAAACTACAATGTAACTGAATGATGCTCTCTGCCATATAAAAATAACTTTTCTATCCACTTTTATGACTATCTGATATCGGGTAACTGTACAATAAAGCCCGGTTTAGACACAACAATTAGTGCTCAAAAGATCCTTTGAGCCATTGTTGAGCAATCATCGTTGTGTGCTTTTTACAATGCAAGGTGATCGTTTAAACATTGAATGATCACCTTGTGCTCAAAGGGCCGCTTATCTTCTGCATCCAGCTGTTCCCCACTCAGAGCGCCCGGCTATTGTACAGCCAAGCAATGCAAGCGGGAGATGCAGAAGACAAGTGGGCTGTTCCCCACTCAGAGCATCCAGCTGTTGTACAGCCAAGCACTCCAAACGGGGGTCCCACTTGTCTTCTGCATCCAGCTGTTCCCCGCTCGGATCGCCCAGCCGTTATACAGCCGAGCGCTCTGAGCAGGGTATGAAGAACACAGCTGGACCCAGCCTGTCATCAGGGAGCAGGATACAGCTAAAACAATAGCATCAGCTGTATCCCGCTGTGAATTCCTGATAACTGATCGCTGATCTTGCAGCACGCTGAAAGATCAGCAAATCAGTGATGGCTTAATGAAAACTGTACGATGTCAGTGCAGTTAGACACAACGATTATCGCTCAAAACATGGCTGAGTGATTTTTGAGCGAAAATCTTTGTGTCTATATCAGCCTTAAAAAATTGTGCATTGATTTATACTTCCACATCTAGTACAGAACAGGTAGAACTGCGGTGGAGTGGGGGATACGTGGCAGGACCTCCTCCTATACCTCCAGGATTAAAAGCAGGTGGCTGGGAATTCTGCAGAAGATTCCACTCCGCAGTCGAAGATCTTTAGGATCAGAATGTGCTCATGATAACTTATCTAATTATAACCCTGTCCGAAAATACCGGCTGCTGAGCGCTGCAGATTCTTCCTCGCAGTATCCTGAGTCCTTAGTGACAGGAGAAAGACGAAGTGGGGGAGATTTGTATTCAGGTACCCAGTTATCAATGCAGTCACTGTGTACATACATTACTTATCCTGTACTGATCCTGAATTATATCCTGTATTATACCCCAGAGCTGCACTCACTATTCTGCTAGTGGAGTCACTATGTACACACATTACTTATCCTGTACTGATCCTGAGTTACATCTTGTATTATACTCCAGAGCTGCACTCACTATTCTGCTGGTGGAGTCACTGTGTGCATACATTACTTATCCAGTACTGATCCAGAGTTACATCCTGTATTATACTCCAGAGCTGCACTCACTATTCTGCTGGTGGAGCCACTGTGTACACACATTACTTATCCTGTACTAATCCTGAGTTACATCCTGTATTATACTCCAGAGCTGTGCTCACTATTCTGCTGGTGGAGTCACTATGTACATACATTACTTATCCTGTACTGATCTTGCGTTACATCCTGTATTATACTCCAGAGCTGCACTCACTATTCTACTGGTGGTGTCACTGTGTCCATATATTACTTATCCTGTACAGACCCTGAGTTACATCCTGTATTATACTCCAGAGCTGTACTCACTTTTCTGCTGGTGGAGTCACTATGTACATACATTACTTATCCTGTACTGATTCTGAATTATATCCTGTATTATACCCCAGAGCTGCACTCACTATTCTGCTGATGGAGTCACTGTGTGCATACATTACTTATCCAGTACTGATCCAGAGGTACATCCTGTATTATACTCCAGAGCCGCACTCACTATTCTGCTGGTGGAGTCACTGCGTACATACATTACTTATCCTGTACTGATCCTGAGTTACATCCTGTATTATACTCCAGAGCTGCACTCACTATTCTGCTGGTGGAGTCACTGTATACATACATTACTTATCCTGTACTGATCCTGAGTTACATCCTGTAGATCTTTTTATTATAAAATTAAAAAAACATAACATCAACAAAACAGACCCGCCTCACGGCTCACATAGAGACAATAACCAAATACAAATTGTTAATACAAAAGTCTGGCTCTCGGTCAACGAAACTTGTCCTTAAATTATAACTAAACGGTCCTTCTGGTCAGGCTAAAAATACCGCACACACACTACACACCATCCAAACCATCACAACCTATAGAATCTGTAACTGAAAAAAAACCCATGAAAAACGGGATACTAAACTAAGAGTTTGGGGAAGGAGACAAAATAAAGCTATATTTAACAACCTAACTCAAGGGATCCAGTCTGACCTAATCCAGACCTGCTTTGGTCCAAATTATAATGAGCTAAGAACAAACCTAAATAAACAGCAAATAAATGAGGGGGGAAAAAACTAAGAAATCTTATCAATATAACTGAACTTAAACCATGGTTTATTTTTTGTTTTTTTCAACTTTTTTTTTTTTAAATATATAAATGCACACAAAACTAAAATGAAATCAATTATCCCAACTATTCCTGAGCTAATTCCCCGCCACCACACACCCAGCATTCCACCCATACAGTGCAGCCTGGGGGCCACGCCTGCATCCCAAGTCCGTGCCCAATGTTTCTGTCCAGGACGGGCCAAGCTGCACCGCATTACACGCCTTGCCCGCCGCAGCCTGAGGGCCACGCCCGCACCAACAGTCCGTGCCCAGTGTTCATTGCCCGGCTGAGGCATAAATCCCCCCCCCCCAATAAACCCCCACCCAACCTATCTATAACCCCTAACCCTATATACAAAACAAAACATATAACATATCTTATACCACACAACTACAAACCAACACTACATATTAATACCCGAAAGCCTAAGGTTCAGTTACCTGCAGCCGTACATACTTCATCTTTGACCGAAAACAAAAAACTCTACTAGTGTCACACTCAGCCCTCCACCAGGACTGGATATGATAAGCCGGGCACCGACCAAATAGAGAAACACTGTCCCTATAGTTAATCTGTCCCTACAATGTCCCTACTCCTTCCCTAAAACTTACCCTACCTCTCCCTATTCTGTCCCTAAAAAGACCCTAACAATAAGAAAACTGTCCCTAACGAAAGACAAACCCTCTCCATAGGAGAGAGGCCTTAGTCGTGCCCAACCTCTCATAATCCAGAGAGCGCACCTTCACCAGGTCACCGAGGATGTTCCTATTCACCTCATCCGCGGGGAGGATTTTCTCTTCCGTAGAAACTAGACACCGTGCGTTCCAAATGTGAAACCTGACCACTAAGCTGACTAAGAATAAAGTGCACCGGTCCCTGCCACCAAGGTCCCTGAATGCCCCATAGACCCATTCCGCATACGAGAGGCGTGCCAACCTGGGCCAACCAATGGAGGCTCCCACCCGATTGTATACCTCTGTATTAAAGGGACACTGAAGCAGGAAATGCTCCATGCTCTCCAGCACGTTGCTGCACTCCTGGCGGGGACAACCCCTATCTACCAGTGGCCTGCTCTTCAAGTTGCCCCTTACATACAGTCTCCCGTGGAAACAGCGCCAAGTCAAGTCCCAAAACTTCAAGGGGATCCTGTCAGAATTCAATAAACGTAACCCTCCCTCCAGGTCCCGACTTGGGCAGTCCTTGAGCGCCAGGGGCTTCTGGAAATGGGTCAACAGAACCCTCTTATCGAGGAGTTTCCTCGACAGAGTTCTGATCTCCCACATCCCCAGACCCCACCGACGTATCATCTTCAGAACCACGGTAGCGTAAGCCGGAAGATGCCCGTGTGGCGTGCGAAGATCCTTCACTCGCCCTCCAGTCTCCCATTCCTGGAAGAAAGGCCGAAGCCATCCTCAACAGGAGAACACCCACAGAGGAGCCCTCTGTTGCCAGAGGTTGTCTATATTGATCTTAACAAAGGTGTTTACGAGAAACACCACGGGGTTGACCATAGATAACCCCCCTAGTCTCCTCGTGCGGTACGTGACATCTCTCCTAATTAGGTTCAACCTGTTCCCCCACAACATTAGAAAGAACAGGTTGTAGACCCGGGTCCAGAGAGGCTCTGGCAAAATGCATACGCTGCCCAGGTAGATGAATAAAGGGAGCAGGTATGTTTTGATCAGGTTAACCCTTTCCCGAAGGGTCAAAGACCAACCCTTCCACTGGGCCACCTTCTGAGTGGCACCATCGAGCCTGACCACCCAATTTTGCATGGGGTAATCTCCCCGGCCAAATTTGATGCCGAGAACTTTAGCCGAGTCCTGGGGCACTGGAAGGGTGTCCAGGAGACTAAATGTAGGATCTCCCCTTCCTAACCAGAGACTTTCGCACTTATCCCAGTTGATGCCAGACGCGGATGCTTCCGAGTAGCGATCCACCTCTGCCATCACGTACTCTGCCTCCCCCCTCGAGGACACAAAGACGGTGACGTCATCAGCGTACGCTGCCACCCTGAGGGCGGCTTCCGGCACCGCCCGATCCATCCCGACCCCCGCCATAGGCCCACCATCAATCATCCTAAGGAAAGGATCAATGGCAAACACGTACAGCAAGGGGCTCAGAGGACAACCCTGACGAACGCCAGACCCAACCTCAAATGGGTGGCCGACCCAACCGTTCACAAGCGGGAAAGTCTCAGCCCCCGCGTACAATGTCTTGAGCCAATTGACAAACCCCACTGGCAGGCCATATCTCAGAAGAACAGACCAGAGGTACTCGTGATTAACCCGATCAAACGCTTTGGCCTGATCCAAGGACAGCAGGTACCCCTCCCAGTGACCAGCCCTACCCTGCTCCACTGCCTCCCGGACACCTAGAACAGCACTAAAGGTGCTACGGCCTGGAACAGAGCAATGCTGGGCGCCCGAGAGGAGCCGGGGTGCAAACTTGACCAACCGATTAAACAGCACTTTTGCCAGAACCTTCCTGTCCGTATTGAGAAGCGCTATGGGACGCCAGTTCTCAATACGGCTCGGGTCTTGACCCTTTGACAGAAGCATCAAAGCCGACCTCCTCATTGACTTTGGGAGAGTGTCCGAGGAAAGACACTCATTGAAAACTTCAGTCAAAAGGGGACTCAAGAGGTCCTTAAAGGTCTTATAGTACTCAGATGTTAAGCCATCCGGTCCTGGCAATTTTTTGAGCGCAAGCCCATCAATCGCCAGTTTAACTTCCTCTATGTTGATCTCCTCTGTCAAAACATTAAGGGAGATGTCATCCCCTGGCTCAGGAACAGCTTCAGCCAGGAAAGCCGACATCACATCTCGATCTAGATCCCTCTTTCTCAAAAGGTGCGAGTAGACGGATCTGATGACTTCCAGAATCCCTGATCTGGACCTGTTCAGAGATCCCGTACCATCGATCAGTCCAGTGACAACTTTACGATTCACTGACATCTTGCAGTTTCTGTAAGGGTCGGGCGAGTGGTACTTCCCGAAGTCCCTCTCAAAAACCAAAGATGCGTGCCTATTATACTGGTACCCTTTGAGCAAAGACTTCACTCTGGAGATCTCCTCGCGGCTACCTCCAGTCGAGACGAGATGCTCGAGTTTCCTCCTCAGGCCCTGATAAAGACGGTACTTACTCAGGCTCCTGAGGCTAGAGAGCTGGCGGAAGACCCTCGCCGCCCTCATCTTGAGCATCTCCCACCACTCTGACTTACTGCTACAAAGATCCAGTAATGGTACCTGGCTCTGCAGAAAATCCTCAAAGGACTGTCTTATCTCTGCTTCCTCCAGGAGTGATGAATTCAGCCTCCATAAGCCTCTACCCATCCAGGGGGGGTCTCTGCAACATTCAGGGAAAACAAAATCAGACAGTGATCGGAGAATTCCACCTCAACAACAGAAATTGGTGAAGAGATGGCTTCCTCCTTCAAATAAAACCTATCTATTCTAGACCTGCACTCGCCTCTATAATAGGTGAAACCCGCGTGGCCTGGGGTGTGCCGGATGTGGACATCCACCAGGCGAGCTTCGCTAGCTATGCTATTAAGCGCGACGCTATCATAAGTCAGCTTGCCTTGGGAGCCTCCCCTGTCACGGGTCCTCGTGACTGCGTTAAAGTCACCCCCAAAGATCACCTGCCGACTGGTAAAAAGGTACGGCTTGATCCTCATAAAGAGATCTTTGCGGCCCCGCTTGGTTTGGGGACCGTAGATGTTGATTAGCCGAAGCTCTTGTCCCTTCATGAGAACATCCAGGATCAGGCACCTCCCTATTTCTAACTCAATAATCCGTCGGCATTCAACCGCTGCGGTAAAAAGAACCGCCACTCCGCTATATGGCTCGGCCGCAAGAGACCAGTAGGATGGCCCGGACCTCCACTCCCTCTTTGCTTTATGTATAGCTGCTAAATTTGGCAGCCTGGTCTCTTGCAAAAACAAAATGTCGGCTTCAACACGGCCGAGAAAATCAAAGGCCGCAAATCTCGCTATATCTGACTTAATGCTGGCAACGTTAATTGATGCCAGAGTCAACGGAGCGGGTGCCGCCATCTTTGATGATTGAGTTAAATGGCTTTCTTCTTCCCACCCCTTTTCACTTCAGGGTCTGAGGAAGACCCCTTGCCACGTTTTTTTGACACCGAAAGGTCCATGGCAAGGGGCTCCTCAACCTCGTCGTCCTTATCACCGGGCCCCGAGCCAGTCCTCCCCTTGGAGGTTACTGTACGCTCACAAGAGGAAGACTCGGCGCCCCCTGTGGGCCGCACACTTGCCCCAGGATCCTCACCCCCCACCTCCTCCTCTGAAGAAGAAGAAGAGAGAGCTTGGAACCTGTTGAAGAGCTCAACAAGAGGCGAGTTTGGTTTACCTTCCTGCACCTGGGCCAGTATAGGGGAAGTTCTTCTTTCCCGCATTTTTTTCTTTTTTTCCTCGGTGCCCTGCTTTCGCTTTTTCTGTCGCCACTCTTTGCCATCCTCATCCACACTTTCATAGCGGGAGGAATCTGAAGAAGTGGCAGCCTCCTCCCTCTGGATCCTTCTGACCTCCTCATCCAACTCGCCCTCCCCTGGAGCCTCAGCCACATGAGTCGCATCCAGAACAGGTGCTAGCATTGACCCACCTGCCACCTGAGTCTCCACCAGTTCTCTGTTCTTTCTGCGCTTCTCTTGGCGCCTTAGTGCAGCAGCCCCAACATGCTTGTTCTTCACAGGCTCCTGGACTCCTCCGCCTCTGCTGGTCCCTTCCCCTGCAGAGGCAACCTCACGGCTCTCCTCCGTTGGGGCCATGACCGCATTGGCGAAAGAGCTTGGACAGCGGCTGAATGGGTGACCGAGGTCACCACACAGGTGGCACCTAATCTCTGTACAAGATGCCGCAAGATGACCTACCTCGCCACACAGAGCGCACTTGATGACATTACAGGCGGCACTCAAATGTGTGAGGTCGCCGTACTTGTGACAGAGCTTCGGTTGCCCATGGTAGAAGGCCAGAATGCGATCCCTACCGAGGAAAGCCGCAGATGGTATGTGGGCCACCGAGTTCCCTGAACGCTTTAGTTTTACCATGAATGTCCAGGCTCCGGACCAGATGCCGCGCTCATCTCTGTTTTTTTGCGGCATATCCACTACCTCACCGTACCAACTGAGCCAAGTCATGATGTCATAACAAGAGAGTGACTCATTACGGGTCAAAACGGTCACTCTCTTCACTCCAGTCTGGCGGGTTACCACTTGCGCAGTAAAACCACGCCAGCCGGGCTCGTCCTTCATCAGCTCATAGTTCCCCCAGAAGAGCTCAAGGCCCTCTGGGCGAGCAAAGCGGATGTCGAACTCAGACGAGCCGTAGGGGTGGATAAGGGCATAGATGTCCTGCGCCCTAAAACCCATCTTCAGCAGAAGCTCAACCACTGCCCCTCGATGGGCATGCATCACTGCCTCTCCACTGAAGACGAGCCACGTTCCTACGGCCAATGTCCTGCCCGGTTGTCGGCAGGGACCATACGGTCTCCCCCCTTTGCTCTCGGAAGGCTCCAAGTCCATGTCTCTCTACCCAAAGAGACAAGTCCACAACTCTACCTCCTACAGTCATTGAGCTCTCCTCAAAGCCTCCAGGAGACGCCGCTGTAAGACACCGTCCCCGGAGCCCGAAGACAAGGAGGATGCCTCTCCCCTCCCCCCAGCGGCGACACTGGCATAACTTCTGCCAGATGTTGTCGCCGCTGGAGGGCCAACTGGATCCTGTCCCACCCCCCGACCATCTACTGAAACCGTACCTGCTTGTTCAGCAGGCAATGAACCTGGGGATATGGGGACATTTGGAGGTATAGATACAGCCGCAGTAGCAGCAGGGGTACTCACATTCACACTCTTTCCAGCTTTTACACCCTTCTCCTGACCAGGACCTGCCTTTTGCTTCTTTAATTTTTCCCCAGAGGGAAAGTCCCCGACCTCAGCAGCCGACTGAGGCTGCAAAACCGTATCCGCCGTGCATAATTCCATAGGAGTTTTTGTTGCTGACGTTCCGCCCACACCAGCGACTCTGGGATTTGCAGTGGGACATCCGGGATGGGTGGGAGGATTGGCCGACCCGACCACTACCCACTGCTTCCCCTCAGCGCCCGACAGGCACTTCAGAGACACAGGGGGGACAGCCAAGCCGCCATCTTTTTTGATGGTACCTGGCGCCGAATCGCCTCCCCCTCCCACTGGGTTGCGACCAACAGTGCCAGTGCCTCCGGTCTGGCCACGACCCTTCATTTTAACCTTTTCACCGACCTTTTCTGCCTCCTTAACTCCTCCAGTCCCACTACTGGCACAAGCGGGCTTGGAGTTTTGGGTCGCATTAACCCTCTCTTCCCTGGTCCCCTGCACCGGACTCACAACAGAGGCCGGGTCTAGGAGCCCAGGGCTAGCCCCCTGGCCTGACTTTGCAGCCAGGCCAGGATGCTTGGTTACGTAAACGAACCTCTCCTGGATGTAAGCTTGATTCTTCTTTTTCTTTGTCTTTTTACCTCCCGCTGCCGTTTCTGGTGGTAGTTCATCACCGAAGTGCATAGCCTGCATTCTTGCAGGGGACTCCTGCAGCATGATCTGCTGCAACAACAGCGCCCCCTGTCCGCTGCTGCTGCTCTCATAATCACTGCCCTCTGGATCACTGCCATCTGATGATGAGGGCAGGCAAACCTGTTCCGCCGGGATGCTGGTGCCCATGCCCGGTTGCAGCGAGGACTGCTGCTCAGCAGAGCATGCCGCCTGCCCCCCCAAAGCTTCAGATTCCTCCAAGCTGCTGTGCTGGTATTTTTCCCCAGTTTTTCTGCTGCCAGGGCTCCTGGCTGCCATCTGGGAGAACCGCCTGTCATTAAGCAACTTTTCACGAAAGGGACCGCTGGTCCTCAGGATCCTCTCCCTTTCCTCCTCATACATTTCTATTGCTTCTTCGCAGGCTTTCATTTTCAGGCTTATTGCCACTTTCCTGCCACGAGAGGCTCGCTCCATGTCACAGCGGGCAGCCTGGAGCTCTCTCTACGCTGCTTTACAAGCTCCCTCCCGGCCTCTTCATAGTCCCGCATGTGGGTGGCGATGCGGGATGCCAGCTCCTCCACAGGCTTTCCCTTTTGGCGTTCGCCCCAACTCACAGGCTCCCTTTTGGCACTGACCTGCTTTTCTTTAGCCTGGCTTCTTGTCCTCCTGGACTCCGTATCCACCCGGGGTGTCGGGGTGACATTGCTGCTGCCCCGACTGGCTTTCTTCCCCTCCTGGGATTCTGCCCTCCCTCCCCCCGACCGAAGCCGGAGGGAGGAGGTCAGGGGCTCCATTGCTCCTGGAAGCCCCAGAAGCTGCACGCTTTGCTGGGCCAAACTCTGCTCCTGTGCCTTAGACGACCACACCCTCTGGATCTCAGCAGAGCTCACCAGCACACACCCTTCTCCAGAGATGCACTCACTATTCTGCTGGTGGACTCACTGTGTACATACATTACTTATCATGTACTGATCCTGAGTTACATCCTGTATTATACTCCAGAGCTGCACTCCCTATTCTGCTGGTGGAGTCACTGTGTACATACATTACTTATCCTGTACTGATCTTCAGTTACATCCTGTAGATCTTTTTTATTATAAAAGTGAAAAACATAACAATAAACAGAACATAAATATCGCTCACTTGGCATAAGACATAAAACAAAAACAAATGATCACTTATATTAACTGTACTTTGCCTTACTGCAGGACAAAGGGGACAAAAGCAAAAGGTCCATCTGGTCCAAACAATACACATAGCACACCACACCAACACTCACTCATCCTCACCAATACATATACACTACATATAACAATAAACCCACACGTGAGAAAACATCCCTAACTCACAGGATCCAGCCTGAAATCCCAAAAAGAAGAAAGAAAATATGACTAACTGAAATTCCAGCCAAAACAATTATATAATAATAACAATAGTACTAACAACAAAAAGTAATAACAAGAACAACCCAATACCCTTTTTTTAGTATTTTTTTTTTTTTTCTGATGCCCGCCACCTAAAGAATAGAACCTTGCATAATCCTAAACTATCCATATAACCAGACCAAACCACCACACACACCCCCCAAAAAACCCTATGGTGCAGCCTGGGAGCCACGCCTGCATCCGAAGTCCGTGCTCAATGTCTATGTCCAGGACGAGCCAAGCTGCACCAGAATACACACCCTGCCCGCCGCAGCCTGAGGGCCACGCCCGCACCAACAGTCCGTGCCCAATGTTCATTGTCCGAGACGTGTCAAGCTACGGCTGAGGCATAAATCCCCCCCTCCCCCCAATAAACCCCCACCCAACCTATATATAACCCCTAACCCTATAAACGAAACAAAACATATAACATCTCATACTACATAACTACAAACCAACACTATACATTAATACCCGAAAGCCTAAGGTTCAGTTACCTGCAGCCGTACATACTTTATCTTTGACCGAAAACAAAAACTCTACCAGTGTCAGACACAGCCCTCCACAAGGACTGGATATGATAAGCCGGGCACCGACCATATAGAGAAAAACTATCCCTATAGTTAATCTGTCCCTACAATGTCCCTACTCCTTCCCTAAAAATTTACCCTCAGTGAAACTGTCCCTACCTCTCCCTATTCTGTCCCTAAAAAGACCCTAACAATAAGAAAACTGTCCCTAACGAAAGACAAACCCTCTCCATAGGAGAGAGGCCTTAGTCGTGCCCAACCTCTCATAATCCAGAGAGCGCACCTTCAAGAGGTCACCCAGGATGTTCCTATTCACCTCATCCATGGGGAGGATTTTCTCTTCCGTCGAAACTAGAAACCGTGCGTTCCAAATGTGAAACCTGACCACTAAGCTGACTAAGAATAAAGTGCACCGGTCCCTGCCACCAAGGTCCCTGAATGCCCCATAGACCCATTCCGCATACGAGAGGCGTGCCAATCTGGGCCAACCAATGGAGGCTCCCACCCGATTGTATACTTCTGTATTAAAGGGACACTGAAGCAGGAAATGCTCCATGCTTTCCAGCACGTTGCTGCACTCCTGGCGGGGGCAACCCCTGTCAGTCGGAGGCCTGCTCTTCAAGTTGCCCCTTACATACAGTCTCCCGTGGAAACAGCGCCAAGTCAAGTCCCAAAACTTCAAGGGGATCCTGTCAGAATTTAATAAATGTAACCCTCCCTCCAGGTCCCGACTTGGGCAGTCCTTGAGCGCCAGGGGCTTCTGGAAAAGGGTCAACAGAACCCTCTTATCGAGGAGTTTCCTCAACAGAGTTCTGATCTCCCACATCCCCAGACCCCACTGGCGTATCACCTTCAGAACCACGGTAGCGTAAGCCGGAAGATGCCCGTGCGGCGTGCGAAGGTCCTTCACTCGCCCTCCTGTCTCCCATTCCTGGAAGAAAGGCCGAAGCCATCCCCAACAGGAGAATACCCACGGAGGAGCCCTCTATTGCCAGAGGTTGCCTATGTTGATCTTAACAAAGGTGTTTACGAGAAACACCACGGGGTTGACCATAGATAACCCCCCTAGTCTCCTTGTGCGATATGTGACATCTCTCCTAATAAGGTTCAACCTGTTCCCCCACAACATTAGGAAGAACAGGTTGTAGACCCGGGTCCAGAGAGGCTCTGGCAAAATGCATACGCTGCCCAGGTAGATGAATAAAGGGAGCAGGTATGTTTTGATCAGGTTAACCCTTTCCCGAAGGGTCAAAGACCAACCCTTCCACTGGGCCACCTTCTGAGTGGCACCATCGAGCCTGACCACCCAATTTTGCATGGGGTAATCTCCCCGGCCAAATTTGATGCCGAGAACTTCAGCCGAGTCCTGGGGCACTGGAAGGGTGTCCGGGAGACTAAATGTAGGATCTCCCCTTCCTAACCAGAGACTTTCGCACTTATCCCAGTTGATGCCGGACCCGGATGCTTCCGAGTAGCGATCCACCTCTGCCATCACGTACTCTGCCTCCCCCCTCGAGGACACAAAGATGGTAACGTCATCAGCGTACGCTGCCACCCTGAGGGTGGCTTCCGACACCGCCCGATCCATCCTGACCCCCGCCATAGGCCCACCACCAATCCTCCTAAGGAAAGGATCAATGGCAAACACATACAGCAAGGGGCTCAGAGGACAGCCCTGACGGACACCAGACCCAACCTCAAATGGGTGGCCGACCCAACCGTTCACAAGCGGGAAAGTCTCAGCCCCCGCGTACAATGTCCTGAACCAATTGACAAACCCCACTGGCAGGCCATATCTCAGAAGAACAGACCAGAGGTACTCGTGATTAACCCGATCAAACGCTTTGGCCTGATCCAAGGACAGCAGGTACCCCTCCCAGTGACCAGCCCTACCCTGCTCCACTGCCTCCCGGACACCTAGAACAGCACTAAAGGTGCTACGGCCTGGAACAGAGCAATGCTGGGCACCCGAGAGGAGCCGGGGTGCAAACTTGACCAGCTGATTAAACAGCACTTTTGCCAGAACCTTCCTGTCCGTATTGAGAAGCGCTATGGGATGCCAGTTCTCAATACAGCTCGAGTCTTTACCCTTTGACAGAAGGATCAAAGCTGACCTCCTCATTGACCTAGGCAGAGTGCCCGAGGAAAGACACTCATTAAATACCTCAGTCAAGAGGGGACTTAAGAGGTCCTTGAAGGTCTTATAATACTCGGATGTTAAGCCATCCGGTCCTGGCGATTTTTTGAGCGCAAGCCCATCAATCGCCAGTTTAACTTCCTCTATGTTGATCTCCTCTGTCAAAACATTAAGGGAGAGGTCATCCCCTGGCTCAGGAACAGCTTCAGCCAGGAAAGCCGACATCACGTCTCGATCTAGATCCCTCTTTCTCAAAAGGTGCGAGTAGAAGGATCTGATGACTTCCAGAATCCCTGATCTGGACCTGTTCAGAGATCCCGTACCGTCGATTAGTCCAGTGACAACTTTACGATTCACTGACATCTTGCAGTTTCTGTAGGGGTCGGGCGAGCGGTACTTCCCGAAGTCCCTCTCAAAAACCAAAGATGCGTGCCTATTATACTGGCACCCTTTGAGCAAAGACTTCACTCTGGAGATCTCCTCGCGACTACCTCCAGTCGAGACAAGATGCTCGAGTTTCCTCCTCAGACCCTGATAAAGACGGTACTTACTCAGGCTCCTGAGGCTAGAGAGCTGGCGGAAGAACCTCGCCGCCCTGATCTTGAGCATCTCCCACCACTCTGACTTACTGCTACAAAGATCCAGTAATGGTACCTGGCTCTGCAGAAAATCCTCAAAAGGACTGTCTTATCTCTGCTTCCTCCAGGAGTGATGAATTCAGCCTCCATAAGCCTCTACCCATCCAGGGGGGGTCTCTGCAACATTCAGGGAAAACAAAATCAGACAGTGGTCGGAGAATTCCACCTCAACAACAGAAACTGGTGAAGAGATGGCTTCCTCCTTTAAATAAAACCTATCTATTCTAGACCTGCACTCGCCTCTATAATAGGTGAAACCCGTGTGGCCTGGGGTGTGCCGGATGTGGACATCCACCAGGCGAGCTTTGCTAGCTATGCTATTAAGCGCGACGCTATCATAAGTCAGCTTACCTAGGGAGCCTCCCCTGTCACGGGTCCTCGTGACTGCGTTAAAGTCACCCCCAAAGATCACCTGCTGCCTGGTAAAAAGATACGGCTTGATCCTCATAAAGAGATCCTTGCGGTCCCGCTTGGTTTGGGGACCGTAGATGTTGATTAGGCGAAGCTCTTGTCCCTTCATGAGAACATCCAGGATCAGGCAGCTCCCTATTTCTAACTCGATAACCCGTCGGCATTCAACCGCTGCGGTAAAATGTACCGCCACTCCGCTATATGGCTCGGCCGCAAGAGACCAGTAACATGGACCAGACCTCCATTCCCTCCTTGCCTTTTGCACAGCTGCCAAATTTGGCAGCCTGGTCTCTTGCAAAAACAAAATGTCAGCTTCAATGCGGCTGAGAAAATCAAAGGCCGCAAATCTAGCCATATCAGATTTAAAGGGGTTGTCTCGAGGAAGCAGTGAATTTTTTTTTTGCCCAGTCCCCCTAATTAAGCATACATACCTAAGCCCCCCTGTAAATGACTTTTATAGCTGGTTTGTACTTACAGTTCCAGCGTTTCAGCAACTTATAAAAACTTTCCCAAGATGGCCGCCGGCTTTTTTCCCATCGCTTGCTGTAGCCCGACGTGCGCGCTCCCGAGACGCTACCAGCTGTGTCTCCCTGACAACCAGACGCCCCGCAGCCGCCGACCGGACCCACCGCAGCCGCCGACCACGGCACACAGTCACCCACCGCCAGGCAGCAGGTAACCGGCGCTAGACCCCTGGCAACAGACGAAGGCCCCCCCGGCCCAGCGGCAGACCCCCCAGCAGAGCGGCAGCCCCCCCGGCCCAGCGGCAGACCCCCCGGAGGAGCGGCAGCCCCCCCCCGGCCCAGCGGCAGCCCCCCCCCCGGCCCAGCGGCAGCCCCCCCCCGGCCCATCACTTACCTGGGCGACAGGACGGCGGGACAGCTGGGCGGCTTCTCGGGACAGCTGGGCGGCTCAAGTTTCTGCACCTTCCTCTAAGAGAGGATGGTACAGAATGGCCGCTCCAGCGCGCTCCCGAGAAGTGACAGCTCGTCTGCGCATGCGCAGAAGAGCTGTAGCGGCTAGCAGGCTGAAGCAGCTCGTGCTGAGAGCAGAAGACCGGACTGCGCAAGCGCGTCTAAAAAAGCAAGCCGCCAGCGAATTTAGACGGAACCATGGAGACGAGGACGCTAGCAATGGAGCAGGTAAGTGAATAACTTCTGTATGGCTCATATTTAATGCACGATGTATATTACAAAGTGCATTAATATGGCCATACAGAAGTGTATAACCCCACTTGATTTCGCGAGACAACCCCTTTAATGCTGGCAACATTAATGGATGCCAGCGTCAACGGAGCGGGTGCCGCCATCATTGGTGATTGAGTTAGATGGCTTTCTTCTTCCCACCCCCCTTCTCATCCAGGTCTGAGGATGACCCCTTGCCACGTTTCTTGGACACTGAAAGGTCCATGACAAATGGCTCCTCGACCTCGTCCTCCTTGCCACTGGGCTCTGGGCCAGCCCTCCCCCTGGAGGTCACGAAACCCCCACAAGAGGAAGGCTCAGCACCCCCTGTAGGCCTCATGCTTGTCCTAGGCACCTCTCCCTCCAAGGACGAGAGAGCTTGGTACCTGTTGGAGAGCCCAACAAGAGGAGAGTTTGGATTGCCTTCCTGCACCTGGCTCGTTGCAGGGGAAGATTTCCCTTCCCTTTTTTTTTATTTTCTTGGAGCCCTGCTTGCGCTTTTTCTTTTGCCACTCATCCTTGCCCTCACCCACACTTTCATAGTGGGAAGAATCTGAATAAGTGGCATCCTCTTCCCTTTGGATCCTCCTGACCTCCTCATCCAGCTCCCTGTCCCCTGGAGCCTCAGCCACATGATTTGCGTCCGGAGCAGGGGCCAGCATTGACCCACCTGCCACCTGGGTTTCCACCAGCTCCCTGCCCCTTCCGCGCTTCTCTTGCGCCTTAGCGTGGCTGCCCTAGCATGTTTGTTCTTCCTTGGCTCCTGGGCTCCATCGCCTCTGCTGGTCCCCTCCCCTGCAGAAGCAACCTCACGGCTCTCCTCCGCTGGGGCCATGACCGCATTGGCGAAAGAGCGCGGACAGCGACTGAATGGGTGACCGAGGTCACCACACAGGTGACACCTAATCTCTGTACAAGATGACCTACCTCGCCACACAGAGCGCACTTGATGACGTTACAGGCTGCACTCAAATGTGTGCTGTCGCCGCACTTGTGACAGAGCTTCGGCTGCCCCTGGTAGAAGGCCAAGATACGATCCCTGCCAAGGAAGGCCGCGGATGGTATGTGGGCCACCGAATTCCCTGAACGCTTAAATTTCACCATAAACGTCCAGGCTCCGGACCAGATGCCGTGTTCGTCCCGGTTCTTATTGGGCATATCCTCCACCTCTCCGTACCGACTTATTCAAGTCATGATATCGTAACAAGAGAGGGACTCGTTACGAGTCAAAACGGTCACTCTCTTGACTCCAGTCTGGTGGGTTACCACTTGTGCAGCGAAACCGCGCCAGCCGGGCTCGTCCATCAGCTCATAATTCCCCCAGAAGAGCTCCAGGCCCTCCGGGCGAGCAAAGCTGATGTCGAACTCAGACGTGCCATAAGGATGGATCAGGGCATAGATGTCATTTGCCCTGAAACCCATCTTCAGTAGAAGCTCCACCACCTTACTCCTGGATGGGCACACGTCATTGCCTCTCCACTGAAGACGAGCCACATTCCTACGGCCAATGTCCTGCCCGGTTGTCGGCAGGGACCAGACGGTCTCCCCCCTTTGTTCTCGGAAGGCACCAAGACCATGTCTCTCCACCCAGAGAGACAAATCCACAACTCTGCCCCCTACATTCATCGAGCTCTCCCCCCTCCTCAAGGCCTCCAGGAGGCGCTGTTGCAAAACGCCGTCCCCAGAGCCCAAAGACGAGGAGGACGCATCCCCCCTCCCTCCAGCGGAGACACTGGCATAACTTCTACCAGCTGTTGTCACCGCTGGAGGGGTGACTGGATCCTGACCCACCCCCTGACTACTACCCGAAGCCCCACCCTCCTTTACAGCCAATGTCATACCTCCCGGGGGATTGGGGGCATCCGGAGCTCCCGAAGCCTTTGCGGGAGCGGAAGCAGGAGCAGGGGCAGCGGTAGCACTAACGGTTGTCCCATTCACATCATTCAGACATTTCTTCCCTTTTGTTGGACCAGGACCTGCTTCACCTTTTTTCTGAATGCTACACTTTCCAGCTGGCTGAGGCTGGAGACCAGCACTGAAAGAATTAGCCTTAAGTCCAACATTATGCTCTGTAGGAGCTGTCCCAGCAGCTCTAGCTCCGTCCATTTTCCCAGCCATTCTGGGACTTGCAGTTCTTTTTACCTGCTTATTTGTTATGATGTTACCATCATGATGGGTGGGAGGATCGGCAGACTTGGCCACCACCCACTGCGCCCCCTCTACACCTGACAGGCGTTTTAGGGACACAGGAGGGACAGCCAAGCCGCCACTGGTGGGACCTGATGCTGGACTGCCCCGCCCCCCGGACTGGTTGCCGGACTGGGGGGCAACCATCAGCACCTGCACCTCCGGATTGGCCGCGACCCCTTATTCCATCTTTCCCACGGACCTTCTCTGCCTCCTTATCGCCTCCATTCCCACTACTGGCACAAGCAGAAATGGAGTTTTGGGCCGCATTAACCCTCTCTTCCCCAGTCCCCTACACCGGACCCACTACAGAGCCCGGGACTAGGGGTATACCAGGGCTAGCACCCCGATCTGACTTTGCAGCCGGACCGGAGTGCTTGGTGACGTACACAAACCTCTCTTGCATGGTGGTCTTTATCTTTTTTTTCTGTTTCTTTTTGCCTGCCGATGCTTCAGGCATGTCGTCACCAAAGTACATATTGTGCATTCTTTCTGGGGACTCCTGCAGCATGATTTGCTGCATTATGAGGGCTCCTTCACCGCTGCTGCTGTCGCTGTCGTCATCCCCGTCCTCAGCATTGGACTCCTCCGATGTGGGGGGCAGGCTAACCTGCTCTGCAGGAATGCTGCTCCCTGCAGTTCCCCTCTGCTGTAGGGACGGCTGCTCCCCTGAACATATCGCCATCCCCTCCTGTGGATCCTCCAACTCGTCTGAGCTGCTGTCGCTGCTCACATGCGCCATTCCAGCAAATCGCTCATCATTTAGGAGCTTCTCTTTAAATGGGCCGCTGGCTTGGAGTATTCTATATCTCTCCTCTTTGTAAAAATCAACGGCCTTCTTGCAGGCTTTAACTTTTTCTGCTGCAGCGATCTTTTTCCTTCCTTGTGGGGCTTTGTCCAGATTGCTTAGGGCAGTCTGCAGTTCTCTGCGGTGTTTCTGCAGCTGCCTACCAACCTCCTTATAGTCCTTTATATTGGCAGCTATACGAGACGCCATGTCAGTAACGGATTCACCCTTGTTACGCTCTCCCCAGATGACACTTGTAGGTGCCTTTGTAGCACTGACCTTGCTCTTGGTTTGGCTTCGGGTTTTCTTATAATCCACGTCCTCCCGGGGAGTCTGGGTGACGCTGCGTGGACCCCGACTGGATCCTCTCCCCTCCTGGGGTTCATTCCTCCCCCCTCCCGACCGAAGCCGGGGGAGCACGGGACTCCATGGCAAATGTAGCCCAGAAACGTGCACTGTTCCTGGGCTCTCAGCAAGGTCTCCACCCAAGAAGCAGACCACACCCTGGAACCAGCAGAGCTCTCTAACACACAACCTTCCTCCAGAGATGCACTCACTATTCTGCTGCTGGAGGCACTCTGTATGTATAATACTCATCCAGTATTATAATGTGGTTCCCCTTTGATCAGCAGACAATAGCAGTTTGTACAATGATCTATGATGTGTTACATTCATTGTATTGTTAGGCAGTTTTCTGATTCCCTAAATTCCCGCCACATTTCATCGATGGTCTCTGTAACTCTGCATTAGATCTACAAGTGTAACCAGTGAAATGTTGTCCTAGCAACTAAACAGATACAACTAGATACACATGTAACTTTGGCTCCTCTCTGATCCTGATCAATGTGTTGATGTTTGAAAAGAGACTTATAGTGATTTATTCTGTCTTCTCAGTTATCTCCAGAATCTTCCACTGTTACTGAACTGAGATCTTACAGAACAGAAGACTAATCATGTAAAATAAACAGATGTCTGTGGTGAATGGATAGTAGACAGAAGAAGGTCAGTGAGGGCCGAGGTCTCGGATCAAGGACATTCCTGCTGGAACACTGGCCCTTTAAATTAGTTGTGGAGTCAAGTTGTTAAAATATGCTCTGCTATCTAAGTTACCTATAAGTTACCTCACCTGGCTTTACACGGATGTGTTTGCAGGCTCAATAGGTTCATTCATGTGCGTGTATTTTGCGTGCGAATTTTCAGTCGCACAGAAAAAAAAACATAGAACATGCTCTATCATTCTGCGCATTTGCGCACCAAAGATTCCCATGGAAGTCAAACGGGCATGTGCAAATGCATGAAACACTGCTGGACAAAGAATACATCGGAAATAGAGATGAGTGCGTATACTCGCTAAGGGCAATTGCTCGATCGAGCATTGCCCTTAGCGAGTACCTGCCCGCTCGGGAGCAAAGATTCGGCTGCCGGCAGCGAGTGGTGGGGGAGAGCGGGGAGGAACGGAGGGGAGATCCCTCTATCCCTCTCTCCCCCCTGCTCCCTCCTGCTCACCGCCGCAACCCACCTGTCACCTGCGGCGGCAGCCGAACCTTTAGAGACGAGTAGTTAGCCGTGGGCTGCATGCACACGAACGTATATCGGCTCGGTTTTCAGGTCGAGCCAATATACGTTGTCTCTCTCTGCAGGGGGAAGAGGATGGAAGAGCCAGGAGCAGGAACTGAGCTCCCACCCCCTCTCCGCCCCTCTGCACTATTTGCAATGGGGAGAGGTGGGACGGGGGCAGGGCTAATTCTCAGAACTTTGCCCAACCCCCGCCCCACCTCCTTTCATTGCAAATAGTGCAGAGGGGCAGAGAGGGGGCTGGAGCTCAGTTCCTGCTCCTGGCTCTTCCATACTCCCCCCCCCCCTGCAGATGAGGACAACGTATATTGGCTCGGCGTGAAAACCGAGCCGATATACGTTCATGTGAATGCACCCTTAGCGAGTATGCTTGCTCATCTCTAATTGGGAACTAATTAGTCATTTCAGTTAGTGCCTTTGTTTGCCATATGCAAATGACCATGCCCTGCAAGCAGAAAAACGATATGCCGGTACATGTGCAAAAAGGCCTTGTCAAAGCGCAAAAAAACTGCACTAGGGCGTACACAATTGTGCTTATGCCTGTGTGAAGCTGCCCTTAGGGTGCATTCACACTGGTGAGATGTAGGCATAAAAAAACACATTGTATCTCATGTGCTTCCAACACATAATGTGATTGTTCTCAGTAAGAGAATCCAAGTAATCTTGTAGATATGATACCTTTTAATCACTAACAAAAAGACATGATGTTTGTTACGTATTCGAGTGTGGAACCACTGTGTCGTTTCTCCGAGCAGGGAAACCACCCAGTAGGAGTGATAGCCGACCCAGGGACCGGATGCTCACTCCTCGGCACAAAGCTTGGTATGAGGCAGAGGCTGGAACTGAGCTAGCCCTGAGCTAATGGGGGGGGGGGGGGGGGGGGGGGGGGGTGTAATGAAGTCCCTGCCTAACAGAACAGAGTAATCGTCTCGACAGGGACGGTCTGAGCTGGAACCTGGGAGCTGCATAACCCTGTCAGGGCTCTAACCAGAACAGGGCTACCAGTTTGGACCTGACAGGTCATTTTGTGTAAAAGGGTCGTTAGTCATCGGACTTGTGCGCAAGAAATGGATGCCTGGAATCGTACGGAAAATTACCAACGCAACCGTGTGGTGTCATATATTGTGGCCAGTGACAAACTCAACTCTGTTGCATCTGCACATTCCTGTATCCTATATTATTTAATGCAAAATGTAGAAAACTCATGAAATAGCAGCAGTAGGGGGCGCTACAGACAAGAGGGATGCAAGAACTGTACAGCGATAAAGACAAATAAATGAGCAACAGAAGAGACGGTTGTGTGACGAGGACTGAGATTAATACAAATCTGGATATAAATCACTCAACCTTTGTGTAAGGAGCCAAAATCCTGCGTCATTGAAAAACAATTCTAAGATCAGTTCTGGTTCTTCAGCAGTGCTCAATAATGGAGCCGTTGTCCCCACGTCCCGTGTGCAGCCAATATATCTACCTTGTGGAGTCACTCACTGCACACAATAGTCACCATTCAGACCTGAGTCTTCACTGCAGCCCTGGATCTCACCTGCATCTCCCTATTTCACCACTAGATGGCAGGCAAGTTGTAAAATGCTCCTAATTATCTGGATGGGTAATTGTTGATCCTCTACCAGGGCTTATACAGAAAAGAGAAGCCCCAAAACTAAGTGATTCTCCCTGGTGTATGCATGACACCACTATATCCACAGTCATTGCTTCTCCACCATCTTTTGCACTTTCCCTTGCAGGACTCTCAGTTCTCACAGTCTACAGCTACATACATGGAATTATTAGACCCCACCCTTTATTATAGCCTAAAATCAGGTGACAAAATCAGCAGGGGGGGAGGGTTGATTGAGAAAAAACATCCATCGAAAGGGGATCCTGTGGACAGTAGAGATGAGCGAGTATACTCGCTAAGGCACATTATTCGAGTGAGTAGTGCCTTAGCCGATTATCTCCCCACTCGTCTCTAAAGGTTCGGGGGCCGGCGGGGGGCGGGGAGCGAGCGGCAGGGGAGAGTGGGGAGGAAGGGGAGGAATGGAGGGGAGATCTCTCTCTCCCTCTCCCCCTCCCCCCCCCCCCCCCCCCCCCGCTCCACCCTGCTCCCCGACGCAACTCACCTGTCACCGGCGCCAGCCCCCGAATCTTTAGAGACGAGCGGGGAGATACTCGGCTAAGGCACTACTCGCTCGAGTAATGTGCCTTAGAGAGTATACTCGCTCATCTCTAGTGGACAGGAACAACTTGCCATTAAAAGGAGTCAACAGGCGCCGCACAGTCAGGAGCAGCCGAATACAACGCTGGAGCTCCAACTAACGTGTCCGAACACACGACTCGTCGCCCCTTTAGCAATGATGGGCTATAACAGCAGACGGACAGTTTTAGCACCAGTGTGTAAGAGGAACAGAAAGGCAAAACTCCAGGAGGCAAAAGAGCGCAAAACTTGTATCACTGAGCAGCGGAAACACATCCCCTGGTCAGATGGATGTAGATTTCTGTTGCACCGTGCTGATGGGAGGTCAGAATTTGGCACAAGCAGCATGAATGCGGTGACCCCTTTCTGTCAGCACCTCCTAATAAAGGCTGTATTCACCTGTCCGCTATTCTCCCACAAGTTCTGTCTACGTCCGGCACAACTCACACGAAATATGAACCCATTCATGAGAGCCATTCTTCTCTCGACTGCTGGTCCAAGATGGAAACGTCATTGCTAGAGATGAGCGAGCGTACTCGGACACGCCCCTTTTTCGCCCGAGCGCCGCGATTTTCGAGTACTTCCGTACTCGGGCGAAAAGATTCGGGGGGCGCCGTGGGTGAGTGGGGGGTTGCAGCGGGGAGTGGGGGGGGGGAGAGGGAGAGAGAGAGGGCTCCCCCCTGATCCTCGCTGCTACCCCCCGCTCCGCCACGCCTCCCTCCGCCCCCCGAATCTTTTCACCCAAGTACGGAAGTACTCGAAAATCGCGGTGCTCGATCGAGTAATTACTCGAAACGAGTAGGTTCGCTCATCTCTGGTCGCTGCATGTCCTATTTATGGGTGATTGCACGCAGGTACCCGCCATAAGAGTTGCATGTGAGCGTGATGCATTTTTCAAGCATTTTACTATTGGAACACCATGTGATTTTATTTTTGATGCGCTGTTCATCCAGCAACAAAGCGTCATACAGACCGAGGGAAAAACCGTGAAGGATTTTGCTTTAAAAAATATAGAAAATTGCCCAAAACGCCATCATTCATGGTGAAATCCGTGCTGCATCACAGAAATACTATTACGCTCCTTCTTTGCATCCTTGGGTGTGACAAAAAATCACAAACTATATTGTCTTGAATTGCTTCTTCTTGTTTTCTTGTTGTTTACCATTGTTTCTTGGCCGGTTCTTCCGCGGACACGCTGTAGTAATATGTGAGGCAAATCGCACGTTTTTAATGCAAACAAGGTCAAACATCAAAATCACATGAAAAATACATTTTCACTGACCTACAAGACTCTCCCCTATGTAAATACAGCTTGAGGGCGCATTCACACAAGCGTAGGCGTTTTTACATTTTCTCATCCGCGCCATATATGCGCATGAATGGGTGTTTTTCTGCAATCGCGGACAGCATTTTCTCGTCCATTCAAATGACCAGGAGTGAAAAAATACGTTGCACCCCAGAAAACCCTCGCTATTCGAAAATACTCAGGATGCCTTCCCAAGTAAGCTTTTCGCAGAGTTGGACGGTACAAAAATGCCCCCCTGCCTTTTTTCTCTTTGCTCCCACAGAAGTCTATGGGAGCCGCCACGTAGATTGGCCAAAATATAGTTCCTTTTTGGCCACCGTATATACACCAGACATATTTCGGACGAGTATATTCTATTTTACGTGCTGTATATTCGCCCATGTGGATGAGTGAATTGGAAACCAATGCCTCAGATGGGCACGTATATACGGTCGGGCCTAGAAACGAACCGTTTATGCGCTCGTGTGAATAAAGCCTGAGAGTGCGATATCCGAGTGTTTTGGACTAATATTGCACTGGCCTGTGTGAATTTAACCGAACCTGCAGCAACTACAAGGTAGTTCCTGTCCGCTGGGGCCGATATTCCTGATTACATCACCTAGTGAACCCTACACTACGACGAATTACTGCAGTTCTGAAAGCCAAAAGAGGTCCAACGCTGCTAGATGGGGGCTCTAATAAAGGGGCCATTCAGTGTATGTCCCATGTGCGGGCCACTCCACTCCTCATACCGAGTCATGTACATCCCGGCTCCAACCCTGAGGAACACTTGAATGCAAGAATTATCTAGTCTTAACCCATTAGTGACTGCCACTACGTCTGTAACTAATAGGCTGACAGCGGAACTCCTGCTCTAACAGCCAGGAATGGAGAAACCTCAGATTCCGGCACTTTAACCCCTTACATGCCACAATCAATAGCAACTGCAGCACGTAAGCAGAGGACAGGTGAAGTGGGCTCTTCCCGTCACCAGTCAGCATCCCGCATATCTGCCATGTGACTCAGCCTATTACACCCAGCTTCAGGCAGAGGCTAATAGGCTGATGTCATAGGCGTTGTAGGATGCACCACAGCGCACTATCCTACCGATTGAACAATCACATCTGCAGGCGACATTGTTGGGAAGGTTGTGTTCGGTTCGGGTGATTTCCTTTTTGACAAATTGTTGTTTTGTTTGCGCTATTTTACGATGGCCGACACAAACCTCATGCAGCTATGAGATTTTTCCTTTCCCACTGCTCAAAGCACTCATAAAAAAAAAGAGTCGCGCGGAGCGAGAACGGGTGAATTCAGAGGGCGAGGCAAGGGGGTCATGCTGTTTTTCATCAAAAATTGCTTAACACTCGGCCCCATATGGGCGGGCGCGGTGTCCGGATGGAAGAACCAGTCAATGGATTCCTATAGTAGCGCTCACATGAACGATTGTTGGGTTCGCTAAATTCGTGCACCTAACAAAGATAGGACCTGTCCTATCTTTTCTGCGCACTTTCCATTGACTCCTATAGGAGCTGGATTACACGCACCGCGCTGCACGGATTGTGTGAACGGGCTACTTCAAGTATGAATGAGCCGCGGTTTCTCATCTATTCACACAGGGAGCTGTGGCATATCGGCGAAAAACATACGCTGCGGCGTGGAAACGCCTCGATCGCCAGAAATCCTCGGAATGACTGCTAATGCTTAAATAGAGCAGCTGTCTTCTTCTCCCACTTCCGTTTTTTTTTTTCAGCTCCCATAGGAGTCTTTGGGAGCTTCCTGCGTATCTTGGCCAAAGATAGGACTTCCTTTTCATGCGCCGTATAACATCAGTTGTCATTTTGGGTCGCTGATGTGCTATCTTTGCCCACGGCTGCAGGCGTAAACCGCTGCACGAGTCACGCAGAACTTTACCGCTGTGGAGCCGGCGGTGACTCCCCCCCTAGGGCAGCAATATTGCACTGCGTATGACAGCGTATCTCGCACGCGCGCCATCATGCGCAGTCCACCTGCTTGTATTTTGTTTATATTCCCCTCGCTGTTGATTCGCAATGGCGCATAGACACGCCGCCCATACGCAATGTAATGGGCGGCATTGATTACGCAAGCATAGAGAGCAATGGTATGTTCTCTTGCATAATACACGGCAAAATAGAACATGCAGTTTTTTGCGATCGCGTATTACGCAATTCTTACACACAGATGAATGAACTGTGTAAGGCAATATATTTCACTGCCTGTTAATTACCGTGTATCGCATGCCTAATACGCGGTAATCTTACGCTTGTGTAAGCGCGGTCTTAGGATGAATTCACACCTGCGCTTCGCCGCTGTTGTCTCCGTTTTTGGAGCAGAGAGATACAATTAGAAAACGAATAAATTGCGTCGGCTTTCCGCGGTTGATTTGAATTTTTTTTCCCCAAGAAAAAAAAAACACAGAACTGGAAATTTTTCTTGAAATCCACATTAGCGCACGTTTCACGTAAAAGATGATGAGTTGCGCCATTCTTCATACATTAGACGTGTCTCCGCATGCGCCTCCATATAAATGTACATCAGGTACGATCTCACCGAGATTCCTGGTATAAGTTGATGCTGGTCTCTGGTGTAAAATTATATATAAATGTGTTCGAACGTTAGGCGGGCACGCCCTCATGACAAGCCACACCCATTTTCCAGGGAAGTGTTGCGAGCTGCCAAACCGGTTAAAAAAGATGCTAAATTTTAGAGTCAGCAGAACTTTTTTTTCTTTTTTTTTTTTTAAATATCAGAATCTAGTATAATATAAAACACAATCTGACAGTTTGTGTCGTATATAAATCCGCAGTTCTGTCCGATTTGAGTGAAATTTTGTATGAGCGTTCTCAGCACCCGGCGGCGAATACTGGCGTGATTAAAAATCGAAAACTCACCAACTTCCCCTGGTATATTTGTTGCCAATGGCAACCAATCACAATGCAGCTTTCATGTTACCTCAGCAGTATAAGAAATAGCAACCAATCACAGCACAGCTTTAATTTCTTATACTGCTGAGGAAACATGAAAGCTGCGATATGATTGGTTGCTATTTCTTATACTGCTGAGGTAACATGAAAGCTGCGCTGTGATTGGTGGCTATTTCTTATACTGCTGAGGTAACATGAAAGCTGCACTGTGATTGGTTGTCATTTCTTATATTGCTGAGGTAAAATGAAAGCTGCGCTGTGATTGGTTGCTAGGGGCAACACAGATCATCTTTTGGCCAGCTTCCATAACAGTGCGGCGCTCGGCTCATTTTTGTGGCCCCCTTTGTATATTCCACGACTGCTATTCATAAAATGATTTTGGAAGCCCAATTTTAAAATAACCAATCCCGTTGCTTATAGCGCCGTGCAGCGCGCAGGTCTATCCTCTAGTGTATCGAGGCCGGCGTGTGAAAAACACCCAAGAATATGCGCCCCCTGCAGGTAAAACATAGCAGACGACTGGGATTGAAGAGGGATTGTTGTCTTTACTTCACCAAGGATCACCTACATTGGGAACAACTGTAACAAACCCTCAGCTGTGGGAGCAGGACTTGGGCCGGCTTCACCAGCACTGAATAGAACCCATTGATTTGTTCGCAAGCACGTATTTTGCGTACGCATTTCAAGCACAAAAAAAAAAACCCGAACATGCCGTATTTTTGCATTTGCGCACTCAAAGCTCCCCATAGACGGTAATAGGGGGTCGCAAAACTACGCAAGGAGATTCGTCAGGCACCGCATAATTCCGCTGAAGGTGCGCCGATACGAACGGAAAAAAAGACTCATTGTACAGAAATGTTGCGCTAAAGTACATGCCATTGTGCTTACACCTGGCGTGAAGCCAGCCCGAGCACCTGCTCGTACAGAATGGCGGAGGGGTGGCGTTCACTTCCGATCAGCGGAGTTTTGGATGCCATTTTCCTGGCAGCTGTTTCCCATCTCCGGTGTAAAAGGTTCAAAATTGGAACAGAAACACGAGAAAAATGTCATTTTTATTGTAGATTTTGAATACATCTCATGTAAATATATTTGGCGTAGAACTCACGTCATCTGAAATGCATCTTTAACCCCTTAGTCACAGAACGCATTTTCGCCTTCAGAACCAGTAGATAGTTTCCCCTTTGTATCCAGCGGGCAGGACTTGATGTAGCTGTAGGACACCTCCGATTCTGCGGGACGGCTTCTAGCTCTTTCTATGGGAACCAATTTCGGGTCCATTAAATGTATTTAATGCCTTATTAAAAGTTTCTGGCGTAGCGATGGAAAAGCGCTATTTCACCAGTAGTTTGGGGGATTTGTTTTTATGATGTTCATCACGTAATATGAGGTTTGGTCCGGTGTTAGCCAGTAGAGCAAAATGGGATTGTTCCCAGTAAGAGAAACCAAGTAATCTTGTAGATAGGATACCTTGTAATGGCTAACAAAAATACATGATGTTACAGCGAGCTTCCGAACCAACACAGGGTTCTTCTTCAGGCTTAAATGAAACCGATCCGAAGAGGCATGCATCTTTATATACTCATACTTATGACACGGCACAGACATGATGTGATTGGGTTGAACTTAAAGGAATACTACAACAGAAACACAAACATTTTTAACTAGACACCGATAAGGGAGTAACAGATTGAACATTTTTGGGTGTCACCCCATTCCGACACCAGAGCAGTTTAATATTTCCCCTGATAGCGCTGTAGGAGGACTTTTTTGATTACTTTTTATTGCCATTTTCGAGGAAGTGAGTTGAACAGAAAATGGCTATTTCGGCATTTTCTTGATCTAAAACCCCCCCCAAAAACTTTTCTGTACTGTATAAATAATATATTTTACAGTATGGGTTATTACGGATGTGGTAATACCAATTAGGGCACATGTCCACGACAGTTCTCACCGCAAAATGGACTTTCATTGAGCCATGCAGACACTGCCTATTAATACGCAGGAGAAACAGAGCACAGCACGCTGTATGTCTCTGCACGTCACGCAGTGTGAGCCCTATGCGTCTGTATAGGCTGCGTAAGAAATGCTGTCCATCAGCAATACATTGCATATGAGCGGCGCTTTCATACACACACAGAAAATGTTAAAAAAGGGAGGGGGGGGTTCCCTCTGCACATATCCGTGTGATACGCAGCCATGCACAGTGCACTCGCAGCCATATGCGGTCTCCACCGGCAGACCCGAGGTTTATAAAAATCTGCAAGACGTTGCGGGGAGACCTGCAATGTTTTACCGACACCTTCGTGGACATGAGGCCTTACGTGTGCAAACATACGCCGTGAATAGAACCCATGGGTTCGATCGCATGAATAAAAATCTGCCCGATATTCTATTTTAGTACATGTTATACACTGCAATAGGCCGGCGCAGTACGCATCGGATATATAGGAAACCTGCGTAGGCATTGCATTCATTTTATTGCGAGCACGTATATGCACTGTATTTGCATGCACAAAAACCCAAAGGAGCGACAAAATTAGTGGGCGTAAGCCATTTATGGTCACAGAAATACGTATTTATCTGCCCGAAATAAGATTACGCCCACGAGCCCTTACGAGGAGGTTTATTTCTTCGTTTTACTTTTAATATTTAAAACATTGTTTGGGGGGGGGGAGACAACAAACATTTAGATGTTGCAGTCAGCAATGGCCGCAGCATCTGCGGGGTTAATCGGTACAGACAAGTCATTGGATGAGCAAGTTCTCATCTTATCTCCTTTCCTGGGGAAAAAAATAAAAATAATAATCTTAAAAGGCCGACTTCCTACGACCGGATTCCTATTACTGAAACCGCGATCTGTCTGCGCAGAGGATCCACAGTAAATCACACGCATTGGAAGAAGGCACGTACTTTCAGGTTTTTGCTTACACTAGCGGATTAAAAAAAATAAATCACAGCTCTATTTTGCTGCAGTGTGGACAGCCTTTATTGAAGTCAACGGAGGCCACCCAACGTGCAGCTCATATGCAATTAACATGGCGTATGAGCTGTGGGTACCCAACATAAATCGCCAAGCAATGTCATGGGGAATACAAGACTACAAGGGGGGGGGGGGGGGGGGGGGCGGATCTCGGACAGAATCTGCTGTGGGATCCCGAATGCAGAATCCAGCTCGCCCGTCAGAAGCTGGCCAGAGAGCGAATATGTTCTCCGATCAACAATGAAAGGGTGAGAGCATGAACAAGAATTTATGGCGCCCCCTCCTGGGACAGGCAGCAGAATCACAAGTCATATGTTTCTGTAGAATAAGCTGTGTTTGGGTAAATCGTAGTGGGGTGGAGGTAGGATTTTTGAAAGCAAGGAGGAAAAGCAAAACAAAAAAAAAGTTGCGTCATTAAAAAGGCACCCTGTCACCAGGTATTAGCACCATGAACTAAGATACGGCGGGTCCGCAGGAGTCCGGAGGAGGCGTTTCTTACACTTACCCGGCTTTCCGAAGCAGCGCTCTAACTTTCAGGGCTGACAGCGCTGGATCGGGGAAGCTGGGCAAGTACAAGAAACTCGGACTCCAGGGAATGACCGCTATATCTTAGTTTATGGTGCTCATACCTGGTGACAGGTTCCCTTTTCTCTTAAGGGGTTAAACACGCCTAGAGATGTAGAGTCCCTTTGTAAGAAGTTACATCATAAAGGTCTCTATAAGTCCTGACACCTTTGAAAAACGCAGTGAGAGGCGGAACAGCTTTCCTTTTTGGCGCAAACCAATAGGAAGTCTGTCTAAATTTGTTGGTGCCGAGAAAAGGTGCAATTTATGCCAGAAATCTGGTCCCACACCAGTAATAAATGTGCCCCAAGGTTTCTACTCACTGACTTCAAGCAGAGATCTTGACAAATGGTGAAGAACTGAAAAGCAAAGTATATCAGAAAGTTGCAAAACTCTTCATTACACGATGATAGAACTTTAGATAAAAATCAGAGAATCCATATAAAGTTAGAATCCATCAAAACAGTAAAAGGTTCTATACAATCAGCAGAACTCGAGTACGGCCGGAAGATGCAGAGACGCCCTGGGGTCCGGGAAGGTGTCCGTTCCATCTGCTACCCTCAGACACATTCGTTTCTTCCGAGCAGTACAAGGAAAGTGCAAGGTAGATTGTGATGTACATTCAGAAATGCAACAACCTCCTTCATATAAAAGGCTGCGCCGCTTCGCAGACGCTTAACAAGTCCGGATTTTAAAAACGTTCTCCTGCTGGAGGTGGTAGTTCTCCAGTCATAATGGTCACAGCAGCTGTAGATCACCCCTCGGTCACTGTCCTTCCCTCCGGTCCGTGTATCGTACATTGATCGCCCCCGCTGGGCAGAGCAGTCCGTGTGTTTTTGGAAGGACACTTTGCGTCTTCGGTGAGGTCCTAATCTCAAATTTCTGAAGGAGCTGCAAGAAAATATGTGAAAGACGGACAGAAAATTAGGATCAGGCCATTTACTGTGGAGGTCAGAACATAATTAACTCCTTAATGACACGCCCCGCCCCACATTTTCGTTTTTTCCTCCCCCCTTTAAAAAAAAAGCATAACTGCTTTATCCATCGATGTCGCTGTATGACGTCTTGCTTTTTGCAGGACAAGTTGTATTTTTTAATGGCGCCATTTAAAATACCATATAATGTACTGAAAAAAAAAAAAAACCCAATTCTGCCATCTTTCACTGCATCTTGTTTCTACGGTGCACAAACTGCAACCAAAGCGACATAACTTTATTCTATGGGTCGGTACGATTACTACGATACCAAACTTTTTTTTTTTTTTACTATACTATTTTTCTCAAAGACATTTAATTTTTTTCAATTATTTTCTGCTGCCATCTTCTGCGCACAATACCTTTTTTATTTTTCCGTCAACGTAGTTGAGCGAGGGGTCGTTTTTTGTGGGATGTCCTGTAGTTTCTGATAGTACTAATTCATAGTACATACGGCTTTTTGATCGCTTTTTATTGCGTTTTTCTGGGAGACAGGGTAACTGAAAAAGTGCATTTCTGGCGTTATTTTTTTTTTCCCCCCTTCGGACGAAAGGAAAATAATGCGCTACTTTGATAGATCGGACTTTGATGGACACGGCAATACCAAATATGTATTTTTATTTTAGGATTTAGATTTTTTAATAATAGATATGGCAAAAAGGGGGGTGATTTAAACTTAAGACTTTTTTTTACAATTAATAAAACTTTATTGATTTTTTTTTTTTTTTTTTTTTTTTTAACTTCACTTTGAAGTTCCCCTGGAGAACTACAACCAGCGATGCTTTGATCGCTCCTGCATTACGTCATACTGCCATTTGACAGGCAGTCTATCAAGCCACCCCACGGGGATGGCTTGATAGGCAGTCTGCTAAGGCAACCCTGGGGCCTTTTAAAAGGCCCCCGGCTGCCATAACACCTTCACTGCTCCCCTTAAGGTTGGGATTTTAGAATGTAATTAGGCCTATATAGCGGATGTGGCTCCATTTTTCTGATACAAAGCTGCAAATCACCTAAGCAGAGAGAGTAAAATGATTTTTTCCTGGTTACCTGAAGTTACCACTAGGGGGAGCTCTGTGAAGACAGATTTTTGAAGGTTAAGGTTTGCTATATAGATCTCTACGTAGCGAGCGTCCCTTAGGGGCCTTCTACACAAGCTGACAAAATCATTCAGATTCCCGCTATCAGCAACAATCTGAACAATTGTCAGTCAGTGTAAAGGCATGCCCCGAATGAACGATGAATAATTGCTTTTATACATGCCTAAAAAAACAAACAATGACTCCACCTGTGTAAACAGGAAGTCGTTCATCTATGAATGATTGCCCATTTACTATGAATGGCAGTGGAATGATCCCCAGCCACTCCGCCTCCATTCACTGAGCGATGATCACACCTGTGTGAAAGCTCAAGGGTGATCATAATTGGGACGAGCGTCCGGCATCTGCGCCCAACAGGTCGTCCCGTTTAAAAGGACAGTTAGTGGCAAATGGAGGCAGTAAAAGGGAGCAAAGTCTTTACATGATGACCACAAATAATTGGACCAGTTATAATTAGGGTCTCACATGCAAATTGTGAGAGTCTTGCTGCCCAAATGCCTGTCAGTCAGTAATTAGCCCCTTCAAGACCAAAGCCTTTTTGTGCCTTAATAACCAAGCCAAATTTTATAAATCTGGTGTGTACCACTGAGAGAGAATGACTCCACACAGTCGTCACATATTAGGTGGTAGAAGCAGACCACTGTGATTTGCACATACTGCAGTTTTAAAAGAAATGGCAATTTAAAAATGTGAAAATATGCACATAATGTACTCATTTTTATCAGATATACATTTGAAAACTTTTGCATCCTTCTGAGCAGTTTAGGAGATTAATGTAATATTAAAGAAATTTGGACAATTGTAAAAGATTGGTGGCTTATCCATAATATAGACTATCAGTCGAATATCAGCAAGGGTTCACCGTACGGGGCCCCTGCTGATCAGCTGTTCTCTAGGCTGGTGCGCTTGTACACAGTGCTGATTTCTACAGGAAGTAGACAGCTCCATCCTCACTGCAGTGGCCAGGCTTTGTATTACAGGGCTTTCACTTCAGTTGAAACTTTGCCTGCAATACCAAGACTAGCCACTGCAGTGGAAACAGAGCTGTCTGCTTCCTGCAGAAATCAGCTCAGTGCACGAGCACAATGGTACGGTAAACAGCACTTAAGACTCCCGCTGAATCACTATTGATGGCGTATACTGTGGTAAAGCTATCAATATATAGTATAAAACTAGACAACTCCTTTAAAAAAAAAAAAAAAAAAAAAAAAGTCCTCATCAGGACTTTGAGGAACATCCCCATTATCACCTCAGTATGCACATGGCTGGGAGTCTATTAGTCTTATACACACATAGGAGGGTTGTACTTTACTGGTTTCCATATCCCCATTGAATGTGTTCTGTACATACATCCATTCCTGCAAAATGACTACGCATAAAAGAGGCATCCCCCTCCCCCATCTCAACATAGGGCTCTACCTGCACAAAGATGCATCCGAGGGGCGGATTCGCTACAATGGCTGCAGGCGGTTAACCGCAGACCCCTAACCACTGATCACACCCTCTAGGTTTCTGTCCATTCCACCATTCCTCGTTTACCTGTATAAGCACCAGGTGAATCTCCAGTTCTGCGACCCTCCTCCCGATGCAGCTGCGAATTCCGTAACCAAAGGGGATGGAGCCAAAGTTCTCAACTCTATCCAGATATCCGTGCCGTAACCAGCGACTAGGCTGGAAATCTTCTGCCGCTGAGAAGTATTCCTTGTCATACGAGGTGGAATAATGGCATAATGCCAGCTGGGTCTAGGGAAACACAAAGGATATCACTGAAAATACCTGGCACCAACTAGGAGAGGAAGGACATCCTACAGGTTCTTTACTGTAAGAGCAGTGAGGCTGCGGAACTCTGCCTGAGGACGTGGTGATGGCAAAATCCATAGAGGAGTTTAAGAGAGGAATAGATGCCTTTCTAGAGTGCTACAATATTACAGTATATAGACATTAACCAGCGGGGTTGTTGATCCGAGTCTTCGAGTCAGGTAGGAACTTTCGAAACGTTAATCCAGGGATTATTCTGACTGCCATTATGGAGTTGGGAAGGAGTATTTTGCCCCACAGGGGTCCAATTGGCTCCTGCCTCGTTTTTTTTTGCCTTCGTGTGGATCAACAAGGGTGGTGGAAACAGGCTGAACTGGATGGACATAGTCTCCCGTCAGCCTAACATACTAGCTTACAGGTGACCCAACAGAAGACCAACAAGATCAACGGTCATCTCTTCCAGGGAAGGCTGGGTGACAACCTATATGCCCACAAACTCCTACATGACTATAATCATACATCCTAGTCTCCCAGGAGCCTGGGAAAGCTGGATCATGAATGTTATGGTTGCCATATTGTCAGCTTCCCCAGAAGAGGATGCTAAAGGGTTTGGCTACACATTTTTAGATTTACAGCTGTACACAGCTTAGGCCTCATACACAGATGTGCCAAAAGTCCAGGGATAGAGGTATGAAAATTGATGTGGCGTTACCACCAGGGGACACTCGGGAACACCCAAACCTGTAGACATTGTGAGGGTTATCTTGTGAACGAGGCTGAACCCCGGCCAGCGTGCTCGTGGTAAGAGGACCTGAATTACCGGAGTTGGAGCGAGGAGTGATAGTGGGCGCCAGACAAACGGAACATTACATTTCTAAAGTTATGCAAGCATTTACCATTTCTTGATCCACAGTGTCATGTGTACCGGGAATACATCATAGAAGGCATCACCACCCATCACCAACATCAAGCTAGAGTTGTCTGTGCAACTAGACAGGTGACCCAAGAAATCACATCCACATTCAATGCAGGAGACGCCGCATACATATCCTACAAGTCAGTGCAGCATTCTTTACCTCGTGAGGTTGATAACTGGACTCTAAAGGACTGGCAAAACGTGGCATGGTCTGAAGAGTCACAGTACCAATTGTTTCAGGTTGAGGGTGGGGTTCATGTGTGGTGCAGACCCTATGAAGTCATGGACCCCAGCTATCAACTAGTGTGCCGGTCGGTGGTGGTTCCATGCTGTTGTGTGGCGTTCTCATGGCATGGGTTGGGTCCACCTAAACAGGTCATTGACCAATGCCCACTAGGTTTCACTGCTTAGTGACCATTTGCAGCCCTTCATGTACCCCACAATGATGGGATATTCCAGCAGGATAATGCACCGTGCCATCGGGCCCAACTAGTCCAGAATTGGTTGTAGAACCATTCTGGAGAGTTTCTATGAATAGTGTGGCCTGCACTTTCACTCAAAATGAGCCCAATCAAGCATTTATGGTAGGTGGTTGAGAGATCCATTCACACCTGGGATCCTGCACCTACAGATACCACAGACCTGGGGGGAATACACAGATGACTCAACATCCCTTCAGGGGTCTTCTGTCCACTTGTGGAATCAATGGCATGTCATGTTGCTGCACTGCGGTGGTCTAGAGGGGTCCTTCACGATCTTCAGTCCCGTCCTGTGACTTTTGGTATGTCAATGTATGATGCAATTAAAGGAGGGAAAGGTCTCTGCCACACACACACACCTATCTATATATAGAACAACCTATTTAATTACTGCATAATAAACTTCTCCTGTTTTAATTCCTCACTTTTTCCTGTTTTAAGAGCTCTTTTTGCTGTCAGCGAAGGAGAAAAGTCTTCTTTGCATTCATAGGCAGCAAACTGATACATAGCTAGTCCTACTCTCAGCTGAAGAGTGGAGAGAATTTTATCCAGTCTGAGAAACAGGTCAGCAGCACAAATCTCTCTACAATGTATCAGTCTGCAGTCCAGGCTGTTGAGCTCACAGAGCATTGTCTACACTGGATACAACACTATCCACTTTTCAGCTGAAGAGTGAATAATGTTGTAGAGAACAGGAGCATCTACATGAACTTTGCAGTCAAAGCTCTGTTCACACCAACGCCGACCAATGGACTAACTTCTAAATGGGACTAGTTATGTTCCTTTATGGCAAGCCTGTGGCTCACGACACTCACTCCTTTAGGGATCAGATATCCTCCGAGAACCATATCCTCTTGGGTCACTCGGCCGTTCCCTGGTAAAACTGGAAATAATCTAATACGAGAAAGAAAATTTAAGTTAAAGCGTGTCCCCCTCAGCTCAGGTCATTCGATCTGGTCCCCAGCAGGTCAAACCCTTAGTCTCAGCCACAGAAAACTAAAAATCATCATCTATGGCCAGCAGGTGAGGGAAGACAACCAAAGTGACTAACTACTTCACTGATATAAGGCAAAGACATAGAAATATGTAAAAGTCTCCCACCCCCCACACCTCCTCCAGATAAAAATAAAATGGACATAAATAAATACAGTAGTGCCTTGGCTTGCGAGCGCCTCAGCTTGCGAGTTTCTTAACATGCGAGCAGGCCCTCTCCTGAATTTTTGCTCTGATTTAAGAGCAAAAACTCAGGTTATGAGCCTGCTCGGAAGTCAAAAAGCTCACAAGCTTATGCTCGGGGAAGGGGAGGAGGGTCGAATACTCACCTACCGCCGGTGTCCTGGTCCTCATGATGTAATTGAATGGCTGCAATTGGTTAACCCAGCATCTGCTTTCATTGGCTGATGCGGTGCTGGATTAACCAATCACAGCATTAGCTTGCTGGAGGCGGGGAATTCAAGATCCGCTTCCAGAAAGAAATGCTCTGTTGGCGTGAAGGAGGACACGGCAGACTGCAGCAGTGATGAAGACCCGAGCGAGGACTGGAATGCCGACGGTAGGCGAGTAATGAGGTTTGTTTTTTTACATTTACTGTAGTGTAGTTAGGGCTTATTTTTGGTGAGGTCCGGAACGGATTAATAGGGTTTTAATTTATTTCAATGGGGAAAATTGATTTGAGATAACAGTGTTTTGGGTTAAGAGTTCCATCATAGAACGAATTAAAAACTCTTAAGCCAAGGCACACTGTACATGAGTGGTATACATACCCCTGGATGTGGCCATAGTAACCAGTATGGAAAACCTCCATTCTTTATACTGCTGGCTGCATTCAGAAAAAACAGTGCACAATAGATTTATATTATGAAGTCCCTGCTTACATCCGAACTAATTAGTAAAGAAAAAAAAATAAGGTTCCTCTAAGAAAAGTGGTTCACCTGCTGGGATCAACCCCCTTACCTGAGAGTCTCCTTCAGCACGGCCCTCACTAGCGGCACCCGTGGGATGTCCTCTGCAGTGGGCACCACGTCCTTCCCAAGGTTCTCAACAATTTGATTGTACACAGTCTGCTGGATCTGAGGGTTCTTGGCCAGCAGGTAGGTTGCCCAGGAGAGAGTAAATGACGTCTGAAGAATGAGGTGCAAAAGAGGGGTAAGTGGTTACATTTTTGCACCCTGTGATCTGCCTCTCCCCCCACCACTTGGTGAAATCTTGTTTACCGTATCGACTCCGGCAAGGAGCATCTCTGTCATGTTAGCGTAGAGTTCCTCTAGGGACAGCTCTTTACTGATCAGTAGTGACGTCAGGAGCCCCCCTTTGACCTCCTTGCCCTTCTCCATCTGGGATTCAATCTCCCTCAACTGATTATCCACATGGATCTGACCTGCAGATTAATAAGGAGATCGTTAAGCAAAAAAAAGATAGAATTTAAAAAGTCCAATTGATGAAAATTCACCATTCTTACTAAATCTGAAGAGCCCGTCCCAGGAGCGACAGAACTCCTCCCATGGTTTAGGGATGAACTGACGCAGCCACTTTGGTATGGCTCCAGCGTACATGGTGGTCTTAAACATGCTGAACATGAGCTCCAGAGCTGCAATATAATCCAAGGTCTGCTGGGGGACGTCATTATTCAGGCAGCCAAGCCGACACTCATACAATATCGTGGCCACAGCTGGTGGAGACAAAGAGCAGGGGGTTATAGAGAACTGTGGAGGAATCCAGAAAAATAAAGTTTGAAAAATATCAGAAGGTCATCAGTTCTTCACCTTCCATGGAGTATTTAAAGTAAAGGTCATTGACGTTGGTCACAGTTTCACCATCAACTTCTTGAGATCGAAGAGTTTGGATCCTCTTGATCAAGTCAGCAACAACTTCATTAATTTCCCCAGAATACACGGCCACATCTCTGGGCTTCAGGATCCTCTGACGTAGAATGCTGCGCATGGTGAGCCACTTCTTACCTTCCCTGTATTAAGAGAAACCAAGAATAACGAGATTCCTATAAAATTATATATGCAGCATGCTGGTATAACCTGGGTATCGCCTGTATATAATTATATATGTTCAGCTGGTATAGGTTATACATCTCCCTGTATATAGTGATATGGACCATGCTGGTATAACCTGGGCATCTTCTGCCTATCTAGCCCTCACTGACTCACTCACTTCCCAGAGTTGTACAAACCTGAAATTTGGTACAACCATTCTTTAGACCTTAGTTAGAAAAAGTAAAGGGGTTGCAACTGGATTTAATTTTAAGGGCATAAGTAAGTGACCCCCTATTTAAATGTACCTAATCTAATTCTTTAACTTCCTAGTGTCATACAAACTTGAAGTCTGCCACAATCATTCTTTAGGTCATAAATAGGAAGTAAAGAGGTTGCAACTTTGATGTTCAATTCTAAGGCCTCATGTCCACGGGGAAAATCATGTCCATGGAGAATCCGTAGCGGGTCCCTCCTGCCCCGCGGACATGAGTGCTGAAAATGAGAATAAGCTTACCTCCCGCCCGCTCCGGATCTCCTTTTCGTCGCGGCGTCATCTTCTCTCCGTCGCGGCCGGATCTTCTTTCTTCGGCTCGGCAGATGCGCAGGATGACGTCGGTGACGTGCCCTGCGCATGCGCCGGCCCGAAGAAAAAAAGATCCGGCCGCGACGGAGAGAAGATGGAGCCTCGGCGAAGGGAAGAACCGGAGCGGGTGAGTAAATTCCTATTTTAGGTCTCCCGCGGATCCGGACGGCTTCCATAGGCTTCAATAGAAGCCCGCGGGAGACCCGCACGAAAATGGAGCATGGTCGAGATTTTTTCATGCTCCATTTTTTTTAAAATCACTTTTATTGACCATCCGCGGGTATTTATCTACCCGCGGGTGGTCAATGCATCCCTATGGGATGCGGATCCGCGTGCAGGAGAAGAGTTAAAATCCGCTGTGGATTTTAATTCTTCTTTTGCCCGTGGACATGAGGCCTTAGTGTGAAAAACTGTGAAAATCCGTGACACACAAGATGGTTTCTCAGAAACCATAAAGCCTATGGAAAGGATTTGTATATTAAGGAGAATCCACCGCTCCCGTGCGTGCATACACGCCGGAGGAGAATCCACCGCTCCCGTGCGTGCATACACGCCGGAGGAGAATCCACCGCTCCCGTGCGTGCATACACGCCGGAGGAGAATCCACCGCTCCCGTGCGTGCATACACGCCGGAGGAGAATCCACCGCTCCCGTGCGTGCATACACGCCGGAGGAGAATCCACCGCTCCCGTGCGTGCATACACGCCGGAGGAGAATCCACCGCTCCCGTGCGTGCATACACGCCGGAGGAGAATCCACCGCTCCCGTGCGTGCATATCCTGAAAGACTGTAAAGTACATAAGCAAGCGGCCATGGATTGCAAGGATGGAGCCTGCCTTTATGGCTAAGAAGTGGCTGCAACCTCCAGTCTGGGGGTAAATTTGAATAAAAAGGGGTGTTACCTTTAGGAATAAAGAGTAAGGAGAGTGGGCGGGGGTGGCACATTCTGCAGAGGGACATCGGTACATGCAGTCTGAGGAGAATCTAACGCTCCTCTATTTGTATACATATTTTATTCATCGGTTCCTCTGAAGTAACCACGACTTCATAAAATTTTCCGAACCTGTAAACACCTGGACCAAATTAACTTGGGTGAAGCCATGTATATCAACTAGTAATTATGTATGTACAGCTCATATAAGTTATACATCTCTTGTATATAGGGATGTGGAGCATGCTGGTATAACCTGGGTATCTTCTGGTATATAGACTTTGACTGTACTTGCACCTGCATTAAGCACATTTACAGTGATTCTAACGGGGAATTGGCAGCCCTCACCTCCTTTGATCATGACCCCATTCAGGAAGAGTACTACTCACGCAGATATTAGACCTGTTGATCGTCCTCTCAGGTCCCTGTACTCCTGCCAAGACTCCATGCTGGCTCTCTGCGGAGTGTCTTTCTCAGCTCGTAGAACTTGAGCAACCATGTCTCTGTCTGCAATCGATACCACAAACTGAAAACCAAAGCGTGACTTGAAGATCCGGCCATATTCGTGGATGTGCTTTTGCTGGAGAGAATGATGTGTATTAGCACTCTTTCACATTGAATTCCAGTAGACACACCAGATCATTCCCAGCACTCTTCACCAAGCCCTTGTTATATCCATGGTCAACTATGCCCCCCACCTCCTATAACTAGAATTTTAGAAGAGGATAATCCGGCTTCTATCTATCACTTTGACCGCAGAAATCACTGTCTGCAGGCAGCAGCTCATATCCCACGATGTCCTATCAGAACCTATAGTTCTACAAATCATAGCAAATTCTGGCTGGAGGGACAAAGATGCAAGTGCGGGGCACAGGAGAGGCGGCAGGCTGCGCTCTGTACAACAGCATGCAGCATGTCACAGGCAGTGTGCAAACTACAGCCCAGTCAGGGGCAGAGATGACAGGTTGGTAATAGTCGTAGATCATCTGTAACCGGCTGCGGGTGATGGTGAGACAGGTTCTGGATGGCACAGGCATGATAGACGGAGGCGGCACATTTTAACATAACAGGTCCCATAGGAGGGTTCTTGTATTTTAACGTTACGTAATAAATGGGTAGCATAAATGCTCACTTAAAATAGATACGGTAGTACTCCTAAAGAGACAGTAAATTTTTGACATTTTAACCACACAGTCGCTCATCATACCTACATTGGTTCCTCATTAGTTCGGCACATGATTTTTTCATCACTTCTTCATCTTGTCACCTTTTGTTACTGCGGTGCAACCGCTAAATACATCATCTCTATGGCCATAAGGTTCAGTAAAGCATATTCTTGAAATATATGCTGCCTCTGTCATGGTCATGCTATCCTAAACCTGTGGCGCACCACCACCCACAATAGGCGTACCGTTGGGGGTTCAACAGTCCAGTGGTGGTGTCATAGTCTGGGGAGGGGTTTCCTCATCACGGCCTAAGTCCATTGGTCACCATACCACAATCCTTGAATGGTGAATGCTACAGGGACCCATTAGCTGACCATCTGCACCCATTATTTTCAGGAAGTCTTCCCCAACCACAGTGCCATCTTTCAACAGGACACCGCTCCATGTCATTGAGCTCAGATCACTAGGAAGTGGTTGAAGGAACAGGACAATGAATTCTTCAAACTGCCCGGACTGTAACCCCCTTAAACATGCTAGAAAGGGCCACGAGATCTGCTCCCACTTATCTACAAAATGTGCAGAAACTGACGGAGCTGCTGAAGCGAAAATGAGTCACGTTGAGTATGGAGGAGGTTTTCCCCTTGTGGAATTTGTTCCACTACATCTGAAATCCAGGACCTCCCAAAAAGGTGGACTAACCAGTTATTGAGTAGGTGTAGCTAAGGCAGCAATGACATCTCTGCTAGACTATGGTAGCAGCAATGCTGTGCTGAGGGCAGCTTTACATGGAGTATAGAACTCATTGATATCAATGGGTCCATACACATCTTCAATTTTTTGGGGCGCATGTTTTTTTTGTATCTCTTAAAGCTATATTGCTGAAGTGGAGATCACTCCTCCAGAAAGACGTTAAGAGGAGTTTTCCACGCAGCGGCCACTGTCACAGGGTTCACAGCGGAAGCTGCTGCTCCGACCCGTGTAGTGGCTGGCGCAACTCTTATTCAAGTTAATGGGAGCTGCTCCTGCAGTTACAGGTGCCGGCCATTACACAGGCATTAGAGCAGCAGCTTTCACTCCGACCCCGGCGTATCCTGGCACCGACAGCCCCCGCTGCCTGGAAAATCCCTGCGCTTGCATGTTTTTAAAAGTAGCAGAGTTTATAACACGAGGAGACCGCACTTCTTGCATAAAATCTACAACAGAATTCTTAACAACTCACAATAAGTTAGTGGATATAAATGATGCCCAAAATGAGGAGGCAGGCAAGGGTTAAAGCAGAGCAGCTTGGGGAATATCTTACAGATCTCTTTATTGCAGTCCTGACAGATACACCTCAATTAGACCAGTTAATAGACAGACTGCAGCAAATACCAAGACCTAAATCTCCATCTGCATCGACTCCAAGAGATCTTATCGCCCGTTTCCATTTCTACCACTTTAAAGATAAACTGATGCTAGCGGCTAGGAATGTACAAAACCTTCCAGACAGATTTAAAGACACTCCTGTGTTTACTGATCCATCTGCAGCCACTCTGGCAAGGTGTCACAAATTTACGACTGCCACGAAAATTCTGTGTTCCAACAATAATCTGTACAAATGGGGGTTTCCTATGAAATTAGTGGAAACGAGATGGTTGACTGGTATGCCAAGCTGACAGCTTCTCCAAGAGTGGGGACTCACTACTATTCCAAATTCACCTAGTGCAAAGCAAGCTATGAGACCGGAAGATGAATGGGTGACAAAATGAAGCCGCCAAGATGTAAATTATATCAGCGAGTGGCCACACACCGCCTCCCATTTGTGCAAGTTGAAGGGCAGACATAACTATTTCTTACCTTATAATGTAATTTATTGAGGTCAAACATTATTCAGATTTTTTTGATGTTCTTGAGTGCACCATAGCCCAAGAGTGGCATACACTCACATTTTGGTTAAAAGGTTCTTAACTTCTAACCCCCCCCCCCCCCCCCCCCATCACTAAAAAGAGTCGTTGCTTACTCCAGCAGATGTTTATGTCATATTACTATCATTCTTCAAATTGGGCTTGCAATTTACTAGGCTTCTACAGCAGATTCTATACCCACATATTGTTAAGTGGTCACAAGGGGATTAACTGCTTTTATATAAACTCTAGAAATGGTCTTCCACATCAATGTAAAAGGACTTAACAGTCCCTTTTAAAAAGGTCTCCACTTTGGAAAGGCTAAAAGCTTGAAAGCAGATATCTTGTGCTTATAAGAATCGCATCTTAATGAGGCAGGCATTTTCTGGTTAAGATATTTCCCATATATTCTTGCTGCTCCAGCAATTAACACACAAGGAGTAGTCATTGCGGTGAAAAATACTTAAGCTTTTTCTCCAATGCAGACCTTTATCGACCCAGCAGGAAGTTATATTATCTTAGTTTGTTTAATAAATTAAAATTATACTATAGGAATCATTTATAGCCCAAACGAAAAACAAACTAAATTATAAGAATTAGTCTATCCCAATTGTAGGAGATTTTAACAGTGTTAGACTTCATTTACACAAGCCTATATCACCCCCGTTTTCACGGCCAGCTGATATACACTGCCAATCTGATGCACTGGATTACAATGCATCAGTTCAGATGGGCGTATTCCTGTGGCAGAAAAATGGCCGGCCAAGATAGTGCATACAGAGTACATTCCAGGTTTACACTGGCATTAGTTCAGGAACTATCTTTTGTCTGGAATACGGCGGCGGCTCCCATAGACTCCTATGGAAGCTGCCAGAAAAGGGAGGTGGGAGGGAGTTTAGCAGCATTTCTGCTAAACTTTCACCTCTTCCATTGCAAACAGCCAAAAAGGGGCAGGGAGGAGAAGGGGAGGGGGCAAGACAGGCCGGAAGCTAGTTGCTAAGCTCCTGCCACATCCCCTCCCATTGCTGGCAGCTGACAAGGGGCGGGAGCTTAGCACACTAGCTCCCACCCCCTCCCGAGAACCAGCAAGGGGGAGGCAGTTTAGCAGAGCTTTTGTCATTTACAGCACAAGATGATCGCTCAAACATTGAGCGATCACCTTGCATTCTGAGCTGTTTCCCGCTCAGGGTGCCCGAGTGCTGCGAGCAGAGGATGCAGAAGACAAGTGGGGTGTCTCCACTTGTCTTCTGCATCCAGCTGTTCTCCGCTCAGGGAGCGCCTGGCTGTTATACAAGGTGTCCCCGCTTGTCTTCTGCATCCAGCTGTTCCCCGCTCTGCGCGCCCCAGCTGTTATACAGCCAAGCGCTCTGAGGGGGTATGGAGAACAGAGCTGGACCGCTCTGTTCTTCATACCCAGCCTGTCATCAGGGAGCGGGATACAGCTGAAACAATAGTATCAGCTGTATCCCGCTGTGAATCCCTGATAAGACTGAGTGTCAGCACGCTGAAAGACAACGATGAGCAACGGCTTAACGAAAACTGCATGATGTCAGTGCAGTTACACGTAGCGATTATCGTGCAAAAGATGGCTTTGGGCGATAATCGTTGTGTCTAATTGGGCCCTAAATGTAGTAGCTGAAGAGAACAGAGAAAGACAAGTTAAGATTAGATCTCAAATAAGATTATTCACTTGAGTCAATTAAACAAAGCAAAAGACACTGCCCAGCTAGATCAGACATGATACGTAACCCCGAAGACCAATTAGATTTGTATAAATATGAACAAGCGCTGCAGGAAATTAAAGTTATTCTAGTCCAAATAATAAAGCTTGTGGTGAATTAGTAGCATCGGGTCCCAAATCTAGAGCTGCTATCTCTAAAATAGCTTAGGTTTTTAATTCACAGAAGGAAAACATTTAACCCTCAGACTATAGCCCATTAATATACTTCACTTTATACTCTGAGACGCTCATCAACTACCCAACCCACTGCTGTGGTTGAAATACCATTTTGCCCCACAAGGTGTCAGTGCAGCCGTTAGCATTATTCATTTCTGCTAGAGAATCCCATTATTAGGGATCCCAGACATCCAAGCAGCTCTCCGGCCAGGATTGGGAGAAGGATCTATTTATCTATTTACAAGCTATCCAGGAATTGGAGGTACTAGTGAGCTATCCCACAGCTTGGGATACTCACTCAGTGCCGGGTAAGTCCCCTACTTTTACTTTATTTTATTGTCACATCACCATTTAACACTGAAGGAGCGCTATTCTGATCCCAACACCATTGTCATCATTTCTGCTAGAGATATAGGGGCAGGTAGTGTTTCTATTGAGTCACTGAGTGATTGTTCTCAGTAAGAGAAACCAAGTAATCTTGTAGATATGATACCTTTTAACAGTGCAGCAAATGTCCTGTTGGGGGGCTTTATATCGGGAAAAGAGGACAGAAACAGAGCCAAGATGAGATCTCATCACCACTCAATTAGAGAGGGAAAAACGGAATTACCTGTGGCAAAACATTTCTAAGGTCAGGGACACAGCATAGAGCAGATGAGAGTTATCATGGTGAAGGGAAACTTCAAGTCGCAGCGTCACAGAAGAATTTGGGAGTATATATTTATGGCCTAATGTTTGATACCCTCAAGAATGGAATGAACCTCTGCCCGGGATTCTTGCATCAGTGTAGAATATAAAAAGGTCCCAATGATTTGTTTTCCCCTTTTTTTTTTTTAAACTTTATAAAAATTCAGAAATTGGTTTGAAAGAATGTTGCCATCCAATAGGTGGTGCTGCATGGGGTATTTTGCCATCTTCTTCTATATGCAGATTAAAGGAGAAAGAACACACATAAAACGGTCACATTCCTAAGCTCAGTGGACTCATTAAGTATTTATCCCTTTGCTCACTTTGTCTGGTGATTTGAGTGCAATACAGTCTCAACTTTCTGTGTGTGAACATTTGTATTTAGATCAAGAGGGATGTTGTCTCTGCATCATATATGTGCCCCCTCCAACAATAGAAGACCTGAAAGCTTGCTGTATCATCATGTATTTTTGTTAACCATTAAAAAGGTATCATATTTACAAGATTACTTGCTTTCTCTTACTGAAAACAATCACACTTTGCTCTACTGGCTAACAAGGGACCAAACCTCCTTTTTATCATTTTATTGAGTCCCTTAGACTCCTGGCCCTAATGGTTTAACAAACTATTCTCTTTCTTATCAAAATATACAAAATGATGGGTAGAATCCCCAAAGAGATGTTACATGCCACCATTATTACTAAAGCAGAGAAAATCCCAGACAGACCTACAAACTCCTGCCCTAGAGCATTAGTCAACACAGACTTAAGATATACATGCAGAAGATCTTAGCCCCTAGTTTTGTGGACCTTTACCCACTCTGGTTATCAAAATCAGGTAAGATTTGTTAAAGGGGGTTACCAGTGAGAATACTATTGATGAACTATCCTTAGTTGAACGGCTGGGGTCCGTTGCTCGAGACCCCAACCGATCAGCTCAGTTGGCACATGCTGTCAGCGCCACAAATACACAGAGGTCGAAGCAGAAACAGGAGCAGTCCCCGTGCCGACCTTCGTGTAGTGGCCAGCGCTAGTATCTGTGGGCACAGCTCGCCTTGATTTCAAGGTCTGTTAGGAGAAAAGAATAAAAAAAAAAAAAAAAGGGGCTGTGGCAGGAAAAGGTTAATTGTACAACTTCTCAGACTCATCAGCATCCCTCAATATTTTTTTCAGATTTCTTGAATTGCAAGTTTCAGCTGGTCACTGGAGAAGCAGTTCATGATACTCTCCACCAGGTGATGCTCTTACCCCATAGAATGGGCCAAACACGATCCCTGCACAGCTGTGAGCGGGAAGCCGCAGGTGTAAGAAGAGTTGGGAGAGGAGCGTGGGCTGGAAAAAAGCTGGGTTATTTCTATGGCGGCAAAAGATTAAGGAACCGCACGCTGCTCTCTGGTTTGTGGAGTCATTTTTTCCAAGGTGGAGGTCGGCCTCCTCGGCCTCCGCAGGCTGCAGAAACTGTAATTACATCCCATCTGCTAAAATTCCCAAAGAAGAAAAATTTAAAAAGTTTTATTATTTTGCCGAAGTCTTCTCTGCTGATGAAAACCATGTGTCCTCGACATGGACCCCAGCGGCCCGATCACGCTGTCCAAACTGCAGGCCTCCTGTTATAGGGCAGGGGGAGCGGAGCAAATTGGTATACAGGGAGGGGAGTCAAAAAGTTGGATTGGTGCCATATCTCACTACTGATGTTCTGTAAGAGATGGGCTCTGCTCTAACTGCAAAGCTGAAGAGTAGCATGCGAGGAGCAGAAATCCGCTTTCCACATCTCCCACGGATTTCCCCGAAATCCGCAGGACCGCTGCCCTGACTGACATAAGGATACGTACGCGAAGTGGCAGAACATGCAGGAAGTCATCCGCCGTCATTTGTAGATTTGGGTACCGATCTGCATTGAGAGCCCATGGGATGAACATGGGTCCAACAAGGTGATTGCGCCAAATGCCAACCCACATGTTCACGCTGAAATTTGCATTGTCTTCCGATTGGCTCGTGCTCTTACTAGGAATTTGTATTCCATCTGTACTGAATCAGCGCTTCACCGTTCACTAACGAGGTCCCGCAACGATAGCGTTAGCCCTGGACTACAGGGCTCTATGTATGCATCAGCAGAAGGAGGCCTTAAGGCAACAGGACGTAAACTTACATCCTGAGCATGGCAAGGGTTTAGAAGTGGAGCCCGCGCCCTCTGCAGCAGGAGCTCACTGACCGACAACCGGCCTCCCGCTGCAGCAGGAATCAGTGAAAAACACACCTCCCACTGTTAATCCCTTATATGCTGCATTCAGTGTTGATTGCAGCATGTAAAGGGTTCACAGAGGCAGTGCGCTCTCTGACATAATCGGCATGCCGTGATATCATCGCAGGGGGGGCTGATGGGTTGCCATGACACAGGAAGCCATCACCTGGCGTCAAGGTCTACCATGGCATATGATCGCTTGCAATATAGTGATAATACAATGCAGTACAGACATACTGCAATATGTTACCATAGCGATCATACAATCGTCCATTCAAGTCCCGTACAACTTTTAAAACGCCCGTGTGCGAGTAGGAGGAAATAGTGTATTTGGTAAAAGTTATTTCTTATGAGGGAAAGCAGGAACAAGTCGCAGTAATCTTTGCTTCCCATGAATAGAATGCTAGGACTGCAGTGAAGACTGACAGAAAAGCAGAACAAAGAGAGAGAGGGGATTAGGTCTGCAACAACCACCAATAAGCTCCATAATGGCGACTATTCTCAGTCTGCGCCCGTTCCTTGTGCAGGTGACCAGAAATAGCAGAACAGGACATGAAAACAGCAGATTCTGCTGGAAGGATCCGTCTGTAGCTGAGGAATTTAATTTGTCCATTTCACAAGGGGAATTGTGAGGATATTTCAGCGAAGGCAGCTGCTTGGCAACCGGCCCAGGAAATCCGAACACTAAATGTGAGAGCGCCGAAATAAGTCACTTTGTAAATATTTCAGCCTTTCCCTGGTATCCCAGCGGCTGCAGCGCGATGTTACCGGCAAAATTCAAGATGCATGAGACGGAACGAGAAGATCTGACGCCGAGAAATGTCCAAAAAGATAGAGAGCAATCGCCGTACGGTGAAGAGTTATTCTAAACATGGCGGAATCTATTAAGACTTTGTACATCAGTCTTGGGCCGTATTTACACGGGCGATTTTATTGTGTAAGTTTTGCGCACTGAGACACAACGTTCGCACAAAAGTAGAAACCGTTATTTGCAATGGTGTATTTACAGGGGAGATTTTTTAAATCTCGAAGTAATGCAGAAAAGTCGCAGCATGTCCTATTTTTTGCGGCAATTTCACCCATTATTTCCTATTGGAGTAAAAAAAAAAAAATTTAAAAAAACAAACACTTGCGTCCCATTCGCGTGCAATTTTCATTCTGTCTATTGAAGTAACAGGTGATTTACAAGCGTATATAACACGCCCGTGAAAACCGCATGCCCAGAGATATGATGAAGCGGGGGTGATCGCGGGTTTGGGGCCAATATCACCCTCACTCCTGTTAATGCATTGGAGTAAATTGTGCAAAGTGTATTAAGAAGCGCATTTTGGGCCATCCTAAAAGGCAGGCAATGAAATTTGTGCTACAATTTACGTCACTTTCTGTCTGTCGATGCGTTCAGACAGTCTGCTGCAGATCTGCACCAAACCAGCCATGTGTGAACGCACTCTGAGGGCCAATAAATCGCTCAGTGTGCGCCATCTGCGCCTGACAGGTTGCCCCATGTAAAAGGGCCCTTAGGGACGGCAAATCTGTTGGAAAGGTGTCAACCAGAGATGAGCGAACGTGCTCGTTTAGGACAATTACTCGATCGAGCATCGCTTTTTTCGAGTAACTGCCTACTCGGGCGAAAAGATTCGGGGGGCAGCAGGGGGGAGCCCTCTCTTTCTCCCCCCCCCCCCCCCCACCCCCCCGAATCTTTTCGCCTGATTAGGCAGTTACTCGAAAAAAAGCGATGCTCGATCGAGTAATTGTCCTAAACGAGCACGTTCGCTCATCTCTAGTGCCAACCAAACCCCCTCCTAGATAACTCCACCCACTTCTATTGCCATTTTTTTCAAAAGCTCCATTCCACAATCCCAGATAAAACTCTGCGGCATGCTGCGCTATTTAATCCGGAGGATGCCGGAGAGTAGAATATAAACCGGTCGGACCTCATTATAGTCATTGAGGCGCCGCTTGTTTCCATCAGAGTGAATCCTGCTTTCTGCGGCAGTGTGAACGAGCCCTTATGGTGATAATACAGTGTGCGCCATTTAATACGTTCCCATAAGGCGTTCAAATGAAGGAGTTCTTTCTCCAGGCGGGTTCTGTCCTTCTCGGAATCGGATGGAGCTCGTATGCGCACATTCTCCATGTGAATACACCCTAAAGCCCCATTTAGACACAGATTATTGCTCGAAATTCGTGAAAACACCCCAAGTGAGCGACGGTTTGGCTTTTTAAAGACGGACGTTTTTAACCTAATGAAAATCTTTGGTAAATGTTGGGCTTTTCCGACGCTGTATCATCATCATGTCGGGTCTGCACCGAAAGCTCCTCTCAAACCGCTGGACGACTAAACGAGGTCATTGTGACCAAACGAGAAGCAAACGGCCGAACGATGGACTGAAAGACAACGATGAGCGAATCTTTAACGAAAACTGCACAACGGGCACAAGAGAGAAAAGGATTATCGCCAGGGGCGTAACTAAAGGCTCAGGGGCCCTGATGCAAAACGTGAGCTGCCCCCCCCCCCCCCCCCTCTATCTGTATCTGTACCCGTACCCATACCTAAACCATGCTGCACAGAGACATAACTTGAAGCTTCTGGGCCCCAATGCAAAACCTGTAACAGGGCCCCCAACTATAATGCTTTATTCATAGTACTGGGCTCCCTATATGGAGAACAGAGGCCTATGGGGCCCCTAAGGCTCCTGGGCCCAGGTGCAACCGCATCCCCTGTAGTTACGCCCCTGATTATCGCTTAAACAACGGCTTTAGAGCGAATTTTGAGCAATAATCGTTGTGTCTACATCAGCCTTTAGGCGAGGGCCGCACTGCAACATGTCAATTGGGAGGTTATTTCTAATGACTGGCAGTGGAAGTGTGACCTAAAGCCACTTCATTGGATTTGGAGCGCAGGTCACAATTCGCATGCAACTTTGTCCACCATAGACATCCATGTAAGTCCCACGGGCTGCGGCTTTCCTGAAGTTTGGCCGTTTTTTGTTTTTTTTACAGCCAACTCGCCGCTCTGAAGCAGTTGTGTGATTGTCATATAACGGCCATCCTAGCCCCAGGGCTCATTCACAAATGCGCATTTTCTGGCCGTTCTTTTTTAGTGGCATCACCTGACCAGCAGCATGGCGTTCACTAGAGGCTGACAGCACAAAGAGTTGCAAGGTAGGGCCTCCTGCCCACTTACGTTTTTTTAATGCGATTGTCAATGGGACTTTCTAATGTCAAAAATGTATCGCAAGTTTGTGCTTCGTGATATTTGTGCGATGCGTTTTTAACATTGGAAAGTCCCATTGACAATCTAGGGGGTAGGAGCGTAAGGGGGAGCGCCGTAGCAGCCGACTGCTTGTCAAGATCTGCATTTATTGCGCATTTTGACACGTAATCGCTGAGGAATTTGACTGAAAAATTTGCAACATTTCCACTACATATCCGCCTACCCATTAGGCTGGATTCACTCAAACGGGGCGTAATTGCTGCAGCATTTTCGCCTGCGACTTTAATCCCAGGATTAGCCTGCAAAGTGGACAGGATTTGCAAAAAGCTCATTCACACACTGCGGCCAAGCTTCACTGAAATTATCATGCGGCGCGGAATTCAAAGACGCGGCATGTTAATTCTTTTCCAGTTTCTGCGGCGGCCTCTCTCCTCTCTATTGGGAGAGATAGCCGCAGCGGAATGCAGGCAGCGAAGCCGCTCCAAAACCCGCAGCGAAAGGCCTCAGATTTTGAAGCTGCATTTTCCTTGTGGAAATCTCGCTGTATTTCCGTGCGGTCATTCCGCAGGATTTCAGTCCCGTGTGAATCCAGCCTAAGGGATTTTTTGGGGTTTTGTTTTTTTTTCTTCTTCCGGCTGTAGTTACACGGGCTAGTGACATGTGGGTCATTGAAAAACGGAATGTTTTCCATGCGGTTTTCCTGCACATGCGACACATTTTTGCCTAATAAAATGTACAATTTCCATCACTTTTTGACACTCAAAAAAAAAACTAAGTGAATGCATCACGCTCGCACGCAACTCATGTTGCCATTTTTTCTTCACACTTCCATATTAAATAATGGGCGATTCTTGATCAAGAATAGCCCAAACATAGAAATACCGCAGCATGTCCCGCCCCATGCTACTCATCGCTTGTGTATATTAACCCATTAAAGATTTTGGACAGAACTTGCATGTGGGGGAAAAAAAAAAAAATAGCCCTTCCGTGGAAATACAGCCTGAGGGAAGTTAGTAATCTATAGAAGAGCGATGACAGCGCTGCCTGCCACTACCACGCCTATCATTCCTGTCTAATCTCTGCTAACTACATCCGGACAAGTCAGTGGTGGACTGCAGGTACAGACACGGAGACAGCGGATCACATTACCCCATGACCAAATACCAAACACTTGCCCATGCCATGGAAGAGGAGAACAAAGGACAAGAAGTCACCTGCAGAGTGCCAACCTGAAGGACCTTTCACAGGGATACAATTGTTCCACAACGCACAGCGGAATTCGCCTTCAGGTAGAAAGTTCTGCACCAAAATCTGCATGTCTAATATGCAAATTATGATGCAGAATTGAAAAGTCTGCATTAAAAAGTAACATTTCTGGCGCATTCATACTGGCGTAAGATACGCCCCATATAACATGCATCATTTTCACACACAGAGCGATAATACAGAGTGCCGAATTCTCATTACGGTATTCAGACCTGCATCTTTCACATGTGTGAAAAATAAATTACGCATGTCCGATTTTGGCTCATGTTATGGACCAAATAGCCCGTTTAAGTCGATAGGATTGCGTAAATACACATGATACATGCAGAATTACACACAACCAATGGGGCATTCTACATTTATTTTTAAATACGCAGGAAAAAAAAAGAAGCAGCAAGATGGTCCGAAATAGGCACTAAATTGGCAAAGTGGCAAACCATGAATATGCTGCATATTCACGGACCAAAACTATATGCCCCCACCCACCCACCCCCAGTCATTGAGCTTTTAGGCCGTCTTCTCACAGGCGATTTTCCCGTGCAGGTTCTGTCCGATTTCGATCGCGTGAGAAAAGAACTCATTCATTTGAACAGGTTTATTCAGACGAGCGATTTTACCCTCAATGTCTGAGTTGGCAAAACCACAGCAGGTCCTATTTTTGGACAATTCTTGTTCAAGAATCACTCATTTTCTATGGGAGCATTAAAAAAAACAAAAAAAAAAACATTACACTCATTCCATGTGAGTATAATCCATTTGGCTATTGGAGCTACATGCGATTTTTTCACATGTGTGAGAATCACAAACTCTGATGCAAATTACGCATTTTTTTATCAGACAAAAAAAAAAAGAGGAAACACCCATCGCACATGCATAAACATTTTCATTTTTGACTGACCTACAACGCGTGCGCCAATATGGATACCCACTTAGACCAGCAGCGCTGCTGAGAAGTGTATCTAAGCCTGTCCCGTGTGAGCTTGTCCGTAAAGCAACATTTACACAGGCGAGTGCGATCTCGAGCCAAGAAACTCAGCCCGATATCACGCTTACCAATGTGCGATTTTCACAGCATTACGAAGAGTTTTTGATTTGAAAACACGAAAAAAAAACAATTGCCTTACATGCACCCAAGTGTTTCTTATTGACTTCAATGGGAAACATCACATTGAACGGCATGCGAGTGTCATGCAAGGTCGTTCGTGGTCCCATTAAAAGCAATAAGTAAGGGGTTCTGAGAAAATGCCCAAAGATAGAACATGCTGCGATTGCTTTTTTCCTCGCAGCGTCATAATCGCTTATGTGAATCAATCCATTCAAAAGAATGGATTTCATAGTCATGTCAGCTGTATGTGCATCGCGAGAATATAGTTTGTGTGAATAAGCCCTCAAGCAGAGGTATCTATGCATCAGGCCACGCAGAACGACTGCGGGGCGGCCAAAAACAACATCAACGTCCCATTTTATTTAGGGCTGACCAATGCAGATACAGAACATCAGAACGGTCTGTTCCGAACCAAATGTTTGTAGGTTAAACGGTTGATGCGAACAATTCCATCATCTGTAAGATCAATCTGATTGATCAGAGATCTGCCTGTGATTGTGTCCGCTGGATCCAACCTCCAACCATATCCAGTGCATCTCAGCTAGGATACAGAGTAGCAGCTCTGCTAGTTACAATGTATCGCTCTGTATATAAACACTCACTCTGCACCACGCCCACCTCCATTACTCTGCACATGAGTGGGCGGGGATTGCTGACAGCAGATACTGAGGCCACGCCCATGGTTGTATAACTGCAGATCAGAACACGTGGGAGCCAGAGAGGAGATAGTTAAACTGTTGCTTAATTACACATTTTAACCCCCACAGTTCCAGAAAATCCCAACCCAGACCCCCCCACCCTCTCCCAGACACCAGGACTCCTATAGTCGCTGCAGGCAATACACAAACATTAACTCCTTTATCCCCAAATCTGATGCTGCAGATGATTGCATCTGCTGCTAACATGCATGACACCTGATGATGAGCCCCACCAGGAAAAAGAATTAAAAAACGACACTATAGTCCCATGAGACACAGCAGCCCACAAATCACAGTAACACATCGCAACAAGCCCCCTTCAAAACACTAATTATTTGACCCTGATGAAGCAGCCTCCCTCTCCCCAGTATCCAGTCCCATCCCCCTCCCTTGTGCCACCCATTACCTGGAGCTCATGGATGCGGCTGAACCCATCTCTCCAAAAGAACTCCACCAGGTTGGTAAGGGTGCTAGGTCCTGGCATCTCCTTCAGGCTCTTCACCAACGCCTCTTCCCTTCTCCTCCTCACCCCCCTGGTCTCAGTGCCCCCCACCTCCTCCTTGACAGCACTGGGGAGCCTATGCACCCCCCTTCTGCAGAGCCCCAAAACTTGCAGCTGCTGCCTGCCCCCCAGCAGAGCCATCCTCCCTCTGTGCTCTGGCTGGTGCTCTGCTGCTGACTGCCCGGGCATCAGCTTACACCATTATTAAAGCCTCCCTCCCCCCCATCCCAGGAGGAAGGGGGGTGGTCACAGAGGCTGCAATCAATGGCTTCTTCATGGAAGTCTCACCAAGGCAGGGGGGACCCCACTGCACAGGACCCCCAGCATTAACCCTTCTTCAACTCTCATATAAACTTTTTACTTTTTCCTTCAATCTTTTGGAGTGAAGACACAAGAAATGATTGTTTCTATCTGTTTTGCCCCTTTCTTGTGTTTTAGTTCACTATTTGTAACATTTACTTTACAGGAAGAAACAGCCAGAATCTTCTGAAAAGATCAGCCATAATATTTCCATGGATGGCATTTACGAATTGTTTGGCTTTAATAGGAGTGAAAAAACAATAAGCCAATGGGAGAAACTGCCATAAGAAAAGATGGGAAATGAGCATGAAGAGGCTAAAAATTACACAGAGTGCAATTACACATCCCGCTCTGGGCGCGCTGTCTCCCATTCATTTCTATGGGAGAACGTGTGCACAGAGCCAGCTGAAAAGAGTCACGCTGTGTGCACATGCCAACTCTGTGGGCACGTAGGGCAGGAACAGAGCACCCGTGAGTATGAAACACAGCTCCCTGGACTGCCATTCCATCAACTTTGAGTCCCATATTGTAGTTTATCGGGTTCAAAGGTGATGACAGATTCCCTTTAAGGGGTAGGGACACACCTAGGGTAGAGAATATCTATCTGTCTACCTGTCTGTCTGTCTAATATCATCTATCTATCTAGCCTATCTATCTATCTATCTATCTATCTATCTATCTATCTATCTATCTATCTATCTATCTATCTATCTATCTATCTATCTATCTATCTAGCCTATCTATCTATCTATCTATCTATCTATCTATCTATCTATCTATCTATCTATCTATCTATCTATCTATCTATCTGTCTGTCTGTCTGTCTGTCTGTCTGTCTGTCTGATATCATCTATCTATCTAATCTATCCTCTTTGTAAAAAAAAAATCGCACCCCAAGAAGAAGTTGTCATTTTACTGCAAAACCCGTCCTGCAGTTCCATCTCAGGCAGATCTGTAGATGATGAGAGTTGTGATGATTACATGAACAGTCTTGTCACCGGAGGCCCTAAAAGTGTTCCCCCACTTGGCCTATAAGAAGCTCTCAGAGGCTCCTTGTGTGTAGTGACCTCTTCTTCCGCTTGTGTAGAGCCTACGATGCAGAGAAGAGATTTTACCCCGTTACCAAAATCTGAGAGGGGCGCATTATTGGAATATGGGAAGCTGAATGGTCACATCAACAAATTGTCCTCCACCGGGCCGTTCTGACAAGACTGTTTCCACAGGATACCGTACAGAACCTGTATGCCTCCATGCCCTTCCGTATCACATCTTGTATCCAAGCTAGAGGCTGTACAACATGGTACTAGAGCCTCCATGCTCACTCTTATCACATCTTGTATCCAAGCTAGAGGTGGTACAACAGGGTACTCTATGCCCACCTGTATTACATCTTGTATCCAAGCTAGAGGCGACCCAACAGGGTACTAGAGCCTCCATGCTCACTCTTATCACATCTTGTATCCAAGCTAGAGGTGGTACAACAGGGTACTCTATGCCCACCTGTATTACATCTTGTATCCAAGCTAGAGGCGGCCCAACAGGGTACTAGAGGCTCCATGCCCGCCTGTATCACATCCTGTATCCAAGCTAGAGGCAGTACAACAGTGTACTAGAACCTCCATGCCCACCCGTATCACATCTTGTATCCAAGGTAGAGGTGGTACAACAGGGTACTCTATGCCCACCTGTATTACATCTTGTATCCAAGCTAGAGGCAGCCCAACAGGGTACTAGAGCCTCCATGCTCACTCTTATCACATCTTGTATCCAAGCTAGAGGTGGTACAACAGGGTACTCTATGCCCACCTGTATTACATTTTGTATCCAAGGTAGAGGTGGTACAACAGGGTACTCTATGCCCACCTGTATTACATCTTGTATCCAAGCTAGAGGCGGCCCAACAGGGTACTAGAGCCTCCATGCCCTTCCGTGTCACATCTTGTATCCAAGCTAGAGGATGTACAACAGGGTACTAGAGCCTCCATGCCCGCCCATATCACATCTTGTATCCAAGCTAGAGGCGGTACAACATAGTACTAGAGCCTCCATGCCCGCACATATTGCATCTTGTATCCAAGCTAGAGGTGGTACAATAGGGTACTGGAGCCTCCCTACAAGGGGTCGGTTCTCCACAATAAATGATGATTTTGCTCTGATATTGTAATCACTTACTTATAGGAATGTTACAATCACACAGAGAAAGTTTCATTCCATCCGGCAACTTCTAGGGTGGAAGGGGGAGATGTTTTTGACAATGTATCCATCCATCCTTTTACCTCTCTGTATATAGTTCATATATTTGCGCCATTTGAATTATTCCCAGCATGCTAGTCTGTTGGTCATCAAAAGTTGGTATTTTGACGAAGGATTAAAATGGCAACTTTTGGCTCATTTACTATGCGCCCAGCCCATTTTCATAAGTAGGCAGGTCGTAGAGTTAGAAGGCGGGCCGCAGGCAGCCTGTCACATTTGATATGATGAATACCAGAAGCCAGTGTACATTATAGCAGAAGTCTATGACCGTTTGTAGCTGCTGTAGGTTTCAGTCCTTCTCATGGAGGTGCTGCAAGATGTGACGAATATACTGAGACTTGTGACTTAACACATTTAAGAAAAACTGTAATTCCACCTCATTATGCTACAATCCAAAAAATTAGAAATTCTGACATCCACCATTCTATGTGTTTTTCTGGAAACAATGGGGGCGGCGGCGGGGGTCGCACTGTGACCTCAGCGTCAAGACTGGAAAATTTGTGGTGTCCCTTTGGGTTCAGCTCGGGGTCGTCTTTACGAAGTTGTCAGGTGGCCTCTGTATGTTGTGTTTTATGTTCCTCTTAGGGAAAGCTTTGTTAGGGTGCGTTCACACGGCGCTGATTGGCTGCGGATTGTGTCGCAGATCTGCAGCAGGTTTCACCTTTTCAATCGAATTCAAATTGAAGGGCTGAAATCTGCTGCGGATCTGCACAAAAATCCACAAGAAAATCTTCAGCAAATCAGCGACGTGTGAACGCACTCTTAGGCCTCCTTCACACGATCGTATGCGTTTTTACGTTTGCCTGTACGCAGCATGAATGAAGATTTGACCCGATCTGTATTCGCGTATTTCATGACATTCATACAGGGCGCTGCGGGAATGTTAAAAAAATGCGCTGAAGCGATGGAAACAGCGACCGACAAAAATCCTCGGAATGACCAATAATGCCTACTTAGGGCAATTTGTCTTCTTTTCCCAGCGTTGTAAGCAGGGTAACTGGCTCCCCCTCCCTTTTTTTCAGCTGCCATAGAAGTCTATGGGAGCTTCACAGCGAAAGATAATAATAATCTTTATTTGTATAGCGCCAACATAGACAGGGGGAATACAAAAAGACAAAAGTACAAACATTACAGAACTACAGTTACATAGTGATCAGCTGATGGAAACAGTAGGGGTGAGGGTCCTGCTCCAACGGGCTTACATACTACAAGTAATGGGGTGATACAGAAGGTACAGGGGCTGGAGATGTGCGCGGTATGGGGAGGTGGAGAGTGAGGGATGCTATACACAGACAATGGTCAGACATTTGGCCGTGTGACACCCGAATCGGTATGACTGCAGGAGCGGTTTATGATGGCTAGCAGTGGTTGCAGTCAGTAGGTCAGGGAGCATGTTATCAGGCGGAGTACAAAGGGGTTTGTTTAGGGTATGTGGTATCCCTCCTGAATAGGTGCGTGTTTAGAGCCCGCCTGAAGTTCTGCGAGTCCTGGATTGCTCGGGTAGCCTTTGGTTGTGCGTTCCAGAGGACTGGTGCTGCTCTGGAGAAGTCCTGGAGGCGGGAATGAGAAGTTCGAATTAGAGGGGTGTGCGGTCTAGTTTCGTTAGCAGAGCGGAGAGCCCGGGCTGGTTGATGGATTGAGATGAGGGAGGCGATATAGGGGGGCGCTGCACTGTGGAAGGCTTTGTGGATGAAGGTAGCGAGTTTAAATTGAATTCTGTATTTAACGGGCAGCCAGTGCAGTGACTGGCACAGGGCAGAGGCGTCTGAGTAGTGGCTGGACAGGAAGATGAGCCTGGCTGCCGCATTCAGGATGGATTGGAGAGGGTAGAGTCTGGTGCAGGGGAGGCTGATCAGCAACGAGTTGCAATAATCGATCCGTGAGTGTATGAGGGCAGCAGTGAGCGTTTTTAACGTGCCCACAGTGAGAAAAGAGCGGATTCTTGCGATGTTCTTGAGATGCAGCTGGCATGTTCGTGCCAGAGATTAGATGTAGGGGATAACGGAGAGATCAGAGTCCAATATGACTCCAAGGCAGCGGGCATGTTGTCTAGGAGTTATGGTGGTGCCACACACTGAGATAGAGATGTCAGGAGGAGGTCGGTTAGTGGAGGGTGGGAACACCAGTAAGTCAGTTTTAGAGAAGTTTAGTTTTAGGTAGAGAGAGGACATAGTGTTAGAGACAGCAGACAGACAGTCGGTGATGTTTTGGAGGAAATGTGCAGAGATGTCACGGGAAGAGGTGTATAGCTGGGTGTCATCAGCATACAGGTTGTATTGGAGGCCAAATCTCCTGATGGTTTGTCCAATAGGGGCAGCATGGGGAACTGGAGTGGAGGTAGAGCCAGCAAAGGAGATGCTGAAGGAGTTGTCAGACAGGTAGGAGGAGAATCAGGAGAGGGCAGTGTCCTTTAGGCCAATGGAGCGTAGCATACTGAGGAGGAGTTTGTGGTCAACAGTGTCAAATGCTGCGGAGAGGTCGAGGAGGATCAGTAGGGAGTAATCGCCTCTCGATTTGGCTGTCAGGGGGTCGTTTGACACCCTTGTAAGGGCAATTTCTGTCGAGTGTAGGGGGTCGAGAAGAGAGTTCTCTGATAGGTAGCTTACAAGGCGGGAGTAAACCAGGGTTCTAGTAGTTTGTAGATGAAGGGAAGATTAGAGATGGGTTGGTAGTTGGCAGCATCAGTCGCGACAAGAGTCGGCTTCTTTAGCAGTGGGGATATGATGACGTGTTTGAAAGAAGAGGGAAAGATGCCAGAGGTCAGAGAGAAGTTGAATATAGTGGTGATATGGGAGATAACCACTGGGGAGAGGGATCGGAGGAGGTGTGAGGGGAGAGGGTCACTAGCGCAGGTGATGGGGCGAGCAGAGAAGAGCAATTTGGAGACTTCTTCCTCTGTCGCTGGTCTGAGTACAGACAGTGAGCAGGAGCTAGATGCAGTGCTGACAGGACTAGGGTCAGGGCTAGTCTGGGATTGGGAAGTTATTTCCTGACGGATGTCGTCTATTTTCTTTTTGAAGTAAGCAGCCAGCTCTTCAGCACTGAGATCCGTCACCGGGGGCTGCGGTTTAGGGCTGAGAAGGGAGTGAAAAGTATCACAGAGCCGTTTAGGGTTGTGCGATAGTGAGGAGACTAGAGAGGTGAAATAGACTTGTTTGGCATGGTGGAGGGCAAGGTTGTAGGTTCAGAACATGGATTTGTAGTGGAGGAAGTCTGCGGGTGTTGCGACTTTCTCCACAGCCGTTCAGCACTTCTCGAGCACCGCCGGATAAAACGTGTTTGAAGCGTGAGCCAGGGTTGCCACAATCTGCATCGGATGGCTCGGGTCACGGGGGACGCTGCTTCATCCGGGACATGTTTGAGAGTGGTGTTGTAGTGAGTGGCAGCCAGAAAGATAGACAAGACAAATCCTTTCACGCCCCGTATAAAAAGGCGACCGAAAACAGTCGTATAGGTGGAGACCTGCATACTGCAGATTACTGATAACGCCACTCTTAAACTGGTGTCTGTAAAAATGTTGCGTTTTAAACACAGCGTTTTACAGCATTTTCGTTTGCCAACACTTTTCAACGCACCGTATCATTGCAATGGATGATTGAAAAGCTCTGAAACGCACTAAAATAGAGCAGGCAGCGTTAGTAAATTGCAGCGTTAGCAATGCCTCGTTCGACCGCTCTTCCCATTGAAATCAATGGAGGCGAGTTATAGTATTTAACATGGTGTTTCAAATGCCGCGCTAAACGCTGCAATAAACAGCCTGTGTGAGAGTGGCGCCCTTCGGGTGACTACCCACTAGCTTTTTTTTCCGTTGCGAATTCGCTTTCTAATGTTAAAAACGCATCGCACCAAAAACGCAAGTTGTGTTGCGTTGCGTTTTTAACATTAGAAAGTCCCATTGACAATTGGGAAAAAAAAAACGCAGCGAATTTGCAGCGGAAAAAAAAAAAAGTGGGTAGGCACCCTTATGGTCATGATATTTTACTTCTCACACCATTAGGCCTTGGTCAAATGGGTGACAAAGTTGTGCGATTTTGTTGCGTTGCTACAAATCTCATGTATGTGAAGCCCATGCTTTCCTATGGGTTCCTTCACACGTGCAATGTTTTGTAGCATGCGACAACCGGACACAAAAACCTCGCGGGTCTGGCGATATGCCCACGACTCGTGAGGTTTTGTATCCCATGTTTCCCTATGGAGCCTTCCTCTCTGTTGCATTGCATTGCATGAAAACGCGATTTTCGTGCGGTGCGATGCAACTTTGACAGTAGGAAGTCCTTCTGTCCAAGTCCTAATTTAAGCCCTGGCTGCAGGAAAAAAAAAAAAAAACATACATCACCTTAGAAGCGCTGTCAGCACGGCCGTGTCTTCTCCTCGGTCACCGACACTGTTTCACTTTATCTCTTCTGGCCGGGGATTGAAAAATCCCCACCTCCTGGAAGCGCTGCCTCTGATTGGCTGACGCTTAGCCAATCACAGCCAGTGCTCGATAAACCAATCACAGCCATTCATCAAGCACTGGTTCTGATTGGCTAAGCGTCAGCCAATCACAGACAGTGCTTCCAGGAGGCAGGGATTTTTCAATTCCCGGCCAGAAGAGATGAAGACCAGTGCCGGGGACCGATAAGGAGCTGGTGCGGAACCTGGAACAGCGCTTCTAAGGTGATGTATACAATTTTTTTTCCTTGTAGCTAGGGTATAATTTCAGAGTAAGGCTTCTATTTCGGGGTAGAACTTTGTAGCGCTACAAAATCGCGATATCACCGCAAGAAACCGCAGCAATATCGCACAGACTAGCAATGCGATATTGCTGTGATTTTCTCGCGGCGATGCCTTGTCGCCCGTGTGAAGAAGGCCTTAAAGGGAAGCTGTCTCGTCTGCACAGCACTATAAACTAAATTAGGGTGCATTCACAGAGGCAAGAATAAAATCGCGACCATCAGAACCAGCGGTTTTCTGTGGATTCATTCAGATGAACGACTTTTTGGTGTGCAAATATATCAGGCAGAAAAAAATATCACATAAGCGTGATTTCAGCAACCGACATTCCCTGCTGTTGAAAGACGTAGGTATTGCCCTATCTTTGGACAGAAAAACTCTGGAGGCTCTATAGACTCCTATGGGAGTCAATGTGAGCCATCAGAAAAGGGAGGGGCTGCTAAACACTGGCGGGTGCCTCTAGTGAGGCATTTAAAAGTGATAACTAGAGATGAGCGAGCACGTTCGGATACAGCAGTTACTCGAGCGAGCGTTGCTCTTCTCGAGTAACTGCTTACTGGTCCAAACGTGCTCGGGAGGGCGGCGGGGGGTAGCGAGAGAAAGATCTCTCTCACTCTCCCCCCGCTACCCCCCACGACCCCCGCTCACCCCCGCCTCCCGCCGCCCCCCCATCCAGAGCACGCTTGAACCAGTAAGCAGTTACTCGAGAAGAGCGATGCTCACTCGAGCAACTGCTGTATCCGAGCGTGCTCGCTCATCTCTAGTGATAACTAGTAATTCTGCCAACCGAGGGATTTCAGGGCTGCAGCGTAACTTCCCTTCATTATGCCGCAGCAAGCCGTGTGAATGGACAGCAAAATCACGAATAGTAGCCCCAACTTGGTCGCGGCTATTCTTCATGTGATTTTCAGGCTCAGATGTACACAATTTTATTTTGTGGCTAACTTAGCTGCAAAATAACGCTGAAGGAGGCCTTGTGGTACCTTTAGGGAAGGTAGCAGGGAGCCAGGTCAGGTACTTTTTATACTCAGCTGCTGCAGCGATCCAGCGCTGTCACCTGGTGAACTTGGTGTGCGGCATGAAAATCTGACTCTTTTAGAGTCCCGTGCGCCCACAATCCTATACAAGCCTACAGGAGCGTGTGCACGGGAAAGGAGTCTGATTTTCATGCTGCGTACCAACTTCGCCAGGTGACAGCGCTGGATCGTGTCAGAGAGTGACTATCCTCCTCTAACGGCACCATAACTTAGTTCACGGTGCTGTGGGGACAAGACAGGTTCCCTTTAAGGAAAGCAGCACTCAGCATCTCTTCTCTATTCACATGCAAAGTTGTTTACTATCTGCAGTCAAATAGGAAGCTCGCAGAACTGTGAATGCAGCTCTGGATGTGATTGGAGTATAGTACATGATAGAGAGTGGAAAATAGTCTGTGGAGATAACTTCAGACATGCTGCCCCGGCCACGGAGACTGCTGCAGGCTGACTTCCACGGGGTATGTGACCTGTGTATTATGCGCGTAATATGCAGGGCTATATGTCTATCGGCCCACTCACACCTGTTGTTTTTCAACACACGTGTTACGCAAGTAAAAAAAAAAACGTCCTACATTGGTGCATATTACACACACCAAGATACGCTATGGGCATTTAAAATACGCAGCGAATACGTACGTTACATGTGTAGCACGCCCCCTGTAAAGACACCCCCTCTATAGGGAATAATGTAAGGCTCAAAGGTCCAAAATGGTGCCATCTGGTGCTCCACAGCACCAAACAGAGGCCTAGCAGACATAAGAGAGGACATGAGAGCATTGTGTTCTCCACAGCACCCAGCAGAGGCCTAGCAGACATAAGAGAGGACATGAGAGCATTGTGTTCTCCACAGCACCCAGCAGAGGCCTAGCAGACATAAGAGAGGACATGAGAGCAGTGTGTGCTCCGCAGCACCCAGCAGAGGCCTAGCAGACATAAGAGAGGACATGAGAGCAGTGTGTGCTCCGCAGCACCCAGCAACAGCCTAGCAGATATAAGAGAGGACATGAGAGCACAGTGTGCTCCACAGCACCCAGCAGAGGCCTAGCAGACAAAAGAGAGGATGTAAGAGCAGTGTGTGCTCTGCAGTACTCAGCAAGGGCATCGCAGACATAAGAGAAGACATGAGAGCAGCGTGTGCTCCGCAGCACCCAGCAGAGGTCTAGCAGACATAAGAGAGGGCATGAGAGCAGTGTGTGCTCCACAGCACCCAGTAGAGGCGTAGCAGGTATAAGAAGGACATGAGACCAGTGTGTGCTCTGCAGCACCCAGCCACAGCCTAGCACAGTGGTGGTGAACCTATGGCACACGTGCCAGAGGTGGCATGCAGAGCCCTCTCTGCTGGCACACGCGCCGCTGGCTGCTCCCCCAGTAGTAAATACTAGCCAGGGTGTCACAGCTCCACTGCGGTATTCACGCAGTGGCGCTGATCCCAGGTGCACACTGTGACGTCAGTGTGCACCCGGGCTCCTTCTCCTCTGACGTCTCCTTGCTCCCACGAGAACAGAGGGGAGAAGGTGTCCAGAAGTACACACTAACGTCCGCAGCAGCGCCGAGCAGAGGAGCAGCGCTGTTTCCACGAAGAGGAGGAGGTAAGTATATGGGTCTCAGGGGATCACTATCACTACTATTGCTGATATAAGAGATAGTATTAGAAATAGTATTACCTATATCGGCCCCCGTAGTAATATTATTACTACTGGGGCTACTGTGGAGGTCACTATTACAAACTGAGGCCACTGTAGGGGTCACTAGTACTACTGAAACCACTGTGGAGGTCACTATTACTCCTGGAGCTACCGTTGAAATCACTATTTTTACTGTGGGGGTCACTATTACTACTGAGGCCACTGTGGGTGTCACTATTACTACTCTTGTGGAGTTCGCCCTTACTACTGTGGATGTCACTAATAGTACTGAAGCCACTGTGGGGGTCACTATTCCTACTGTGTAGGTCACTATTCCCACTGAGGCCACTGAGGGGGTCACATTACTGCTAAGGCTACTGTGGGGGTTACTATTGCTACTGAGGTATGTTTACATGTGGCGGAATTGCTGCAGAGTGACATCAGTGGAAGTTCTGTGCAATTTCTGAAGCATTTCCGCTTCCAAAAAGCAGTCAAAATCTGTCCCCCTGTCTATTTTGAAACAGCCCTGTACTTTTTATAACAACGGAGGTAAAATCTTACGTCGTGATAAGCCCCGCCCCCTGATGTGTTTGCCTTCTGCAATAAATAAGTGGGTTTTGGGTTGCAGTTTGGGCACTAGGCCTGTAAAGGCTAGGTTCACAAGGGGCGGATTTGCCACAGAATTTCCGTGCACTTTACCAGCGTAATTCCGACGGTTTTTCGGTGCGGCCAAACCATGGGAATTCCGTTGGAAATCCGCCCCGTGTGAACTCAGCCTAAAAGGTTCCACATAACTGGTCTAGCAGACAAAAGAGGACATGAGAGCAGTGTGTGCTCTGCAGCACCCAGCACAGGCCTAGTACACATGAGAGAGATCTGAGATCACGTGGCGGTGGCCATTTAAAAACTGTGATCATTTTGCTGTCTGTGTGCTGGGAGAAGAGCAGAGCAATAAGAGTGTATCTCTCACTGGGTAATGAGGACCGAACATTGTATTTATCACTGCGTAACAGGGAACAGACATTGTATCCATCACTGGGTAACGGGGACCGGACATTGTATCTATCACTAGCTAACGGAGAATGGATATCATATCTATCACTGGGTAGTGGAGACTGGACACTGTATCTATCACTGGGTAACGGTGACCAGATATTGTGTCTATCACTGTGTAATGGGGACTGGACATTGTATCTCCCACTGAAGAATGGGGACCGGACATTATGTCTATCCTTGGGTAACAGGGAACAGACATAGTGTCTATCACTTGGTAATTTGAACCAGTCATTGTATCTACCACTGGGTAGCGGGGAACAGACATTGTATCTGTAACCGGGTAACAGGGAACAGACATTGTATCTACCACTGGGTAACAGGGATCAGACATTGTATCTACCACTGGTTAATAGGGACCGGACATTGTGTCTATCACTGGGTAACGGGGACCAGTCATTTTATCTACCACTGGGTAATGGGGACCAGACATTGTATCTATTACTGGGTAACGGAGACGACACTTTGTATCTATCACTGGGTAATGGAGAACAAACATTGCATCTATCACTGGGTAATGGAGAACAGACATTGTATCTACCACTGGAGAAAGGGGACCGGACATTATGTATTTCACTGGGTAATGGGGAACAGACATAGTATCTCTCACTAAGTAATAGGGACTAGTCATTGTATCTGTCACTAGCTAATGGAGTCCAGATATCGTATCTATCATTGGGTAATGGGGACCAGACATTGTATCTGTCACTGGGTAATGGGGAACAGACATAGTATCTGTCACTGGGTAATGGGGAACAGACATAGTATCTGTCACTGGGTAATGGGGAACAGACATAGTATCTGTCACTGGGTAATGGGGAACAGACATGGTATCTATCATTGGGTAATGGGGAACAGACATTGTATCTGTCACTGGGTAACAGAGAACAGACATAGTATCTATCACTGGGTAATAGGGGACCAGTCATTGTACGTAGCACTGGGTAATGGGGACCCGACATTGTATCTGTCACTGGGTAACAGGGAACAGACATTGTATCTATCATTGGGTAACGGAGAACAGACATTGATCTACCACTGGGTAACAGGGAACAGACATAGTATCTATCACTGGGTAATGGAGACTGGACATTGTATCTACCACTGGAGAATGGGGACCGGACATTATGTCTATCACTGGAGAATGGGGAACAGACATAGTATCTCTCACTAAGTAATAGGGACTAGACATTGTATCTGTCACTAGCTAACGGAGTCCAGATATCATATCTATCACTGGGTAATGGGGAACAGACATTGTATCTATCACTGGGTAATGGGGACCCGACATTGTATCTGTCACTGGGTAACAGGGAACAGACATTATATCTATCATTGGGTAACAGAGAAAAAAGATTGATCTACCACTGGGTAATGGGGACCAGACATAGTATCTATCACTGGAGAATGGGGACCAGACATTGTATCTATCATTGGGTAACGGAGAATAGACATTGTATCTACCACTGGAGAATGGGGACCAGTCATTATGTCTATCACTGCGTAATGGGGAACAGACATAGTATCTCTCACTAAGTAATAGGGACTAGACATTGTATCTATCACTGGGTAATGGAGAAAAGACATTGTATTTATCACTGGGTATTGGGGACTGGACATTTTATCTACCACTGGAGAATGGGGACCGGATATTATGTCTTTCACTGGGTAATTGGGATCAGACATAGTATCTATCACTGGAGAATGGGGACCAGACATTGTATCTATCACTGGGTAATCGGGATCAGACACTGTATCTCTCAGTGGGTAACGGGAAGCAGACATTGTATCTATTACTGGGTGATGGGGAACAAACATTGCATCTATTACTGGGTAACGGGGAACAGACATTGCATCTATTACTGGGTAACGGGGAACAGACATTGCATCTATTACTGGTTAATGGGGACTGGACCTTTAATTGCTCCCCAGCGATAGAATCACAATGGAGGATGGTTATTCCACAGTGATCGGACCGCCCGTCATGCTTCTGCTCCGTGTTAGTCTTGTTTTTGTTCCGTCAATCCAAATTTTCTCTGGTTGCAGAAGGTTCCGTTAAATTATTTTTCATAGGATTAGATTGATTTAAAGGGGCCAATCATTAGTTTATGGACCATGTTATGGTAGCAACACCCGGAACCCTATGTAGTTCTGGTGACCTGAACCTAGATCACCCCAGAACCACAGAACTTTGCCTACATGAATTCGGTGCATCGAAAGCTGAAAATGGAGACTAAAGTTTATGAAACAATGACACTGAAGTTCTTTAATGCAACTCGGAATATAGATACCAAATTTACACGGTGACCGCGGACTGCGACGGGCATGCCAGCTGACGAGTAGCTTTTTATTCCAATCTTTTAAAGGGCAACGTGAAACGCATGGAGGTTGAGTATAGTAACAAGGGAAGACTGAGACACAAGCGCCATTGTTTGGCATTGACCCAAGGAGTCACTGGCACTGCCATTAGGTGGTGACTGATTCCTAATAAGTGTTTCACCTCCTCATCATTTTCAAGATCTCTGCTTGCTTCAGTGAAAGAGAACATCCTGTTCTGGGCTTTTCCTGCTCTAACAGCAGTAGTTTGTTACAATGTATCAGAATAAGGTTCATATATTGTTAGAATGGCTACAAATCTACACCAAAATCCGCCACAAGTCTGCGCGTTACATATGAATTTCACTGCCAATTAAAGAGCAGTTTTCACTTGTTGCACTGCAGTGACAATTGGGGATATTTATGCGACAGACGGAGCGCGTCTACAATCTACAGCCAATTCTATTCGTACATGTATGTAAATGAGGTTAGTTAAAACTTCAGTAGTAATATCACACAGTTGTGATACATTAGCCTGGGCTAAAAGAGTTATCAGCCTAAAGTCCCAGGTCCAGTGGGACAGTCCCAGATTTCGGGTGCTGTCCCTGGAGGGCTGGCGCATGTCCCATTGTTATCCCAAACCCGATCCTCCTTCTATGATTGCTGCCGCAGTGAGCACTAACGTCAAGCAGTGCCATGATGCAGTGTGTGTTGGCGCACACGTCAGCATCAGTACTCAGTGTAGCAGGTGCAGCAGAAGCGACTAGAGGGGAAGGTTGGGCTTGAGATGACAATTAGATATGAGCAGTCCTCAGTTATACTAGGAAGTCAAAGAGGAGGCATTATAGTGTATGGGAGGCACTAAATGGCCTTAAGTGGGGGAGTTAAGGGGGCATCGTAATGTGTAAGATTCATGACTAGGGGCACGTTTCCTGTGTGGAGACACGAAGGAGGCGTCTTTATTACACTCATTGTCAAGACAATCCGTCCATAGACGTTGTCGTTTTGCTGCAGACCCCGTCCTGCAGTTCCATCTCAGGCAGATGTGCAGATGATGAGAGTTGTGGTGATTAGATGAACAGTTTTGTCACTGGAGGCCCTAAAAGTGGTTCCCCCCTTGGCCTATAAGAGGCTTTCGGAGGCTCCTGTGTAGTGACCTCTTCTTCCGCTTGTGTGGAGCTTGTTGACCACTAGATGCCTCTACGACGCAGAGAAGAGATTTCACCCCGTTACCAGAGTCTGAGAGGGGCGCATTATTGGGATGTGAGAGGCTGGATGGTCGTATCGATGAATTGTCCCTCACCGGGCTGCTCTGACCAGACTGTTAGGAGATGTTGGGACCAGTGGATGTGTGAGGGCACACAAGGTGACCGGGCTCAGGACCCCCGACCGACCACTAGTAGAGAAGAACGTCTGACTAGACTGTTAGAGGTGTTAGGACCAGTGGATGTGTGAGGGCACACAAGGTGACCGGGCTCAGGACACCCCAACAGACCACCAGTAGAGAGGAGTGTCTGACCAGACTGTTAGGAGGTGTTGGGACCAGTGGATGTGTGAGGGCACACAAGGTGACCGGGCTCAGGACCCCCGACCGACCACTAGTAGAGAAGAACGTCTGACTAGACTGTTAGAGGTGTTAGGACCAGTGGATGTGTGAGGGCACACAAGGTGACCGGGCTCAGGACACCCCAACAGACCACCAGTAGAGAGGAGTGTCTGACCAGACTGTTAGGAGGTGTTGGGACCAGTGGATGTGTGAGGGCACACAAGGTGACTGGGCTCAGGATCCCCGACAGACCACCAGTAGAGAGGAGTGTCTGACCAGACTGTTAGGGGGTATTTGGACCACTGGATGTGTGAAGGCACACACAGTGACCGGGCTCAGGGCGCTCTCGATAGACCACCAGTAGAGAGGAGCATCTGACCAGACTGTTAGGAGGTGTTGGGACCAGTGGATGTGTGAGGGCACACAAGGTGACCGGGCTCAGGACACCCTCTACAGACCACCAGTAGAGAGGAGCACCTGACCAGACTGTTAGGAGGTGTTGGGACCAGTGGATGTGTGAGGGCACACAAGGTGACCGGGCTCAGGACCCCCGACCGACCACTAGTAGAGAAGAACGTCTGACCAGACTGTTAGAGGTGTTAGGACCAGTGGATGTGTGAGGGCACACAAGGTGACGGGGCTCAGGACACCCCAACAGACCACCAGTAGAGAGGAGTGTCTGACCAGACTGTTAGGAGGTGTTGGGACCAGTGGATGTGTGAGGGCACACAAGGTGACTGGGCTCAGGACGCCCTACAGACCACCAGTAGAGAGGAGCATCTGACCAGACTGTTAGGAGGTGTTGGGACCAGTGGATGTGTGAGGGCACACAAGGTGACAGGGCTCAGGATTCCCCCAACAGACCACTAGTAGAGAGGAGCATCCGATCGGCCAACAAGCAGCAGCAGCTCCAACTGTTTTGTTGTCCGCCATCGTTACACCCCTGTGTCTCCCAGGTTGTCCTCAGCGATTAATCCAGGTTTAGTTTGGGCACTGAGGACAGCTGTGTTCATGCCTGGAGACCTTGGGGTGAGCGCCTCAATCCTGTCTTTGCTGTGGAGCGGCACACTGCCCCCTGCTGGTGTGATGTTCTTGGGAGTCATCACATACAACAGTTGGTCCCCCCTAGTAGTGGTACGAGGGACAATGACAGCTCAGCGATATGTTCAGGACATCCAGCAGCCACATGTGTTCCTCTTATGGCGGCTTCCAGCAGGATAATTCTCGGCCGCACACACAAGGGGGTCACAGGAGCCCCCCACAACATTATCACACTTCTGTGGCCGCCCGGTCAACAGATTTATCTCTAATAGAACATGTATGGGACCATTGGGGGCCGCCAACCTCCACAGCCTATGAGTTTGCACAATCTAGAGGCTCATTTATAGTAAATGTGGACCCACGTGTCACAGGATACCGTACAGAACCTGTATGGGCAGTTAGCGGCGCGGCGTAATACAGAAACTTTGTGTTTCTTAAAGCCTTTTTACAGAGAATGATAATCGTTCAGTATACACGCCGGCAGCGACTGAACGACGAACCGAAATCTGTTCATCACCCAGTTTTTGTGGGCATAAAAATCAAAAGACGATCGTCCTGTGTAATCAGGAAGCCATTCATCTATCAGCGACGGCCTGTTTACTGTGAATGGGGGAGCGGCTGGAAGGATCCTCGACAGCTCGGCCGCCATACACTGAGCGGTTATTGCTTGGACGAATCTTGGGCCCTTATTGCCCCCTAAGGGCCAGAGAGAGACTCGGTGAATTATACTCTGGAGGGTCACAAGAATATTTCCATTCAGTGACAGCAAGCAGTTAACTCAAAAATGGAAGATGAAGCGCACAATATTCCAGAACTTTATTCCTCATTATTGTCTGATGTAGTTTCACTCGCTGTCAGTGGAAAAACACGGAATGCAAATGAGGCGCTGCAGCTTGGGAGTAACCGATGTAAATGAGGATCTGGTCTCTGTCGGCCGCACTCTGGGCCGCGTTATCTCCCAAGAACAACTGAGATGTGGCCACTAGCGATACAGCGACACGGACAAATGCTCTACCCAACATCTGCTGCTCACAGCTATATCAGCATGGAATATCACTCTAGTCACATCCAAAGCTGAATACGCAATTTTCTTCTTCTTCGGTTCCAATTCACGATCCTTTACTGCTCCTTCGACTTATTCCGTGTCTGTGGTGCGCACGCTCTGCTACGGTCATCCGAGGAGTGAAAATAGCTACTTCTCCCACAATGCATTGTATTAGTTGTTGGGTAGCTGTAGGGGCCGTACATGATGTGCGACAGATGTGGAGTGAATTCACTCAGACGAGTGCGATACAGGCCTGAGAAAATCGGATCGATGCCGCACTTGTTTATCTGAGATTTTATGCCCCATGTTCAAGCATGTGGGATGCATTTTGCGTGAAAAACGTATCATAGGCATCAGAGTTGGGCTCATTCAGACGAGCGTATGTGTAAATATGTTCGCCGGTATGGAAGGAGATGGCAACAAGCAGGCTGATATGTCCATTTTTTCTTGCGATCGAAATGCCAGTTCACCCATTCGCGTGTTACTCCCTTCCGTGGAATAGAATGACAATTAAATGCCTAATTAGGACCAGATGTCGTCTTTTCCCTCCATTGTCTGCAGGGTAATTCCCTTCACCTCCCTATCTTTGAGCTGCCATAGAAGTCTATGGCAGCTTTCTGCGTTACACGGGCAAGGATAGAGCAGGTCCCTTTTTTTCACGGACAAAGATTTTGCACAGAGATAACACGTTCGTGTGAACAAATCTATTGAAATATCTATCGGAATCAAAGACATCACTTTGTCGCATTTTACGGGCGAGATTTCCACGCACAGAAATGTCTGCAAACATGTTTCTCTGAATCCGCCCTTAAATCTAAACTTCCTTCCCTCCCTTTTATGTTCGGCTCCCATAGGAGTCTATGGGAGACGCCAGCGTATAGGAGTCTATGGGAGACGCCTGTGTATAGGAGTCTATGGGAGCCGCCTGCGTATAGGAGTCTATGGCAGCCGCCTGCGTATAGGAGTCTATGGCAGCCGCCTGCGTATAGGAGTCTATGGCAGCCGCCTGTGTATAGGAGTCTATGGCAGCCGCCTGCGTATAGGAGTCTATGGGAGCCGCCTGCGTATAGGAGTCTATGGGAGCCGCCTGCGTATAGGAGTCTATGGGAGCCGCCTGCGTATAGGAGTCTATGGGAGCCGCCTGCGTATAAGAGTCTATGGGAGCCGCCTGCGTATAAGAGTCTGTGGGAGCCGCCTGCGTATAGGAGTCTATGGCAGCCGCCTGCGTATAGGAGTCTATGGCAGCCGCCTGGATATAGGAGTCTATGGGAGCCGCCTGCGTATAAGAGTCTATGGGAGCCGCCTGCGTATAAGAGTCTATGGGAGCCGCCTGCGTATATCGTCCGAAAGATAGGGCAGGACCTGTTTTTTCCGACCGTGTATAAAATCGGCCACTGATTTCGGTTGCCGATCTTTTGCGTCACAACGTTTTTTTGCGATTAAGAACGCCGCATGCTCTATTTTTCTGCACAACAAAAGTCTTCATAGAAGTCAATGGGGATGTGTAAAGGCACACAAAAAGGAGATACGCAATGCACGGCGTAATTGCGCAGGAAAAAGAACACATCTGGAACTGGAGCTTCTTCCATCGGGGCGTCTTTGTTTGCCACATGGCTGGAAAAAGTACAGTAAAATACGCCGATGCGTACGCAAAAAGGCATCGTTCATTCCGCATGCGCTGGTGTGAAGGGAGCCTTAGGCGCTGTTTGTGCCTCACTAGATAGTTTTGAAAAGGGGTTGTGGCTAAAAAGAGTCATAAATTGCGCCAACTTTATTATTGGCGTGGGCTACAATTGTGGCACACAATATTGGTATAAAGTAAATGAACCCCGTCAGTCGCGGAAGGAAGAGAAAAGTCTAACCTGTCATCTATCACACTGATAAATGTGGCGCAATTCCGGTCTTGTCTAGCTGTTTAAATGTAAGACACATGGGGCTCATTCACAATTTCGGCACGTAGAAAATGAACCAGTTTCACTGCGGAGGTTACAAGTGATTTTGCTGCATATGCGCGTAATTTTTAGTGTCGCTTCCCACGAGAGCGTTCGTGCACGTTTTTCTGTGCACAAAATATGCACATGCTAGACATAAAGAATACCGTAGAGCACATTGATTTCAATGGGTCCGTACAATAAAATAGTTCCTGCTCCCTCTTTCCATGTTTTGCGCGGCGGAGCTGCCATAACAGTCCGGGGTCAGAGGCATCTTTTGCTCCCCTTTATCTTCCGGCCTGAATCTCATGAATTCGCCAAATGAGCAGCTGGAAAAAGCAGAGCGGGAAATCTCCACATTTACGGGGTGTGTGGGTTCCGCTGCCCCCTGGCTCGCGCAGGATCTGCTTCTCCTCAACGGCGTGCAGACAAAACGTCAACAAGTGATTCATAAGACTTGGCAGAGGAAGGGAAAATACTTGAGCTGTTTGTCATTCACGTCGTCCCGTCTGCCTGCGAGGAGATTACTGCGCGGAGATCACGAAGGACAAGTCACGGGAACGCAAAGGGTGTCGGGGATTAGGAAAACATGGCTGCTGTCTTACGGAATCAGCGCCAGACCCGCCCGTGGTCCATGTCTGGTATAACAGGACAACGGCGTTGATATGAGTTGGGATGAGCCGACAATCTGCGGACAGGAATGGCGCGGTGTCTGGAAGAAAGTAGCCATGTTTTACTAATCCTGGAAACCCCTCCAGGCCTCGTTTACACGGAGTTTCCAAATTGTATCACAATCTGCAGCACTTTAGCCGCCCACCATGAGAAACCGCAACACGGAAAAACAGAAATGACGTCAATTCCTGACACGGAATCTGCTTCGGAAATTTGCACGTGGATTTCCTACAGAATGGCGATAATCTGTATGCAGATCAGCGGCATCTCGAAATGTAAATCTGCGGCAGAAGCAGAGGTTCCGCTTCGGGATTCTGAGGTTAATCCGCATCGGATTTTCCTTCTCTGATGCAGATTTTATATTCTGTAAACAAGAGTTAAAGCGGCTTCACACGGGCGTAAGCGCAAATGCGCACGTTTCTGCACAACCTATTTGCTTTTGCATACGTAACAGTGCATTTTACTGCACTTTTTGGCGCACACAAGGCGTGTTCCCGCCGTGATTTAAAGGGCTATTTAGCCTAATGAGGTCCAGATGAGTTTTTTTTTTTTCATGGAGTTACGCAGTGTCCTTCACATTTGCGCACCTCCTATAGACTTCTATGGGACCCTTTGGAACACAAACAAGCAGGAGTAAAGAGGAAGTTCAATTTTTTGCACTCAAAATACATAAATGTGCAGAAAGTCATCGACTTGTTTCTCCATTGAAGGAATGGCTTTTTGGCAGCGATTCTTCCATGAAGACTACTTCTGGACAGACTTCTCCGACTAGTAGATGGGTGTACTGGGTTCCACGGCTTTCTGCCAGTTCTGAGCTGATGGTGATGCCGGACATCTTCCGATTTCGAAGGGAAGTAAGCATGATGTGTCTTTCCTCTGCTGCACTAAGTTTCCTTGGCCGACCGCTGCGTCTACAGTCCTCAAGGTTGTCAGTTTCTTTGTGCTTCTATAGAGCTTGAACAAGACATCTTGAAACCCCAATCTGCTGAAATCTTTGCCTGGGAGAGACCTTGCTGATGCAGAATAACTACCTTGTGCCTTCTTGTTACTGGGATCAGTTTTGCACTAGTGTATGACCTGTGACATGAAACTGTCTTCCACAACCTCACCTTTGTAGCAGAGTTAGGCTGTTCCTCACCCAGTTTTAAGCCTCCTACACAGCGGTTTGTGTTTCAGCTACATATGAACGTGATGATCATTATCACCTGTTTGGTATATTTGGATAATTATACACCTGACTAGAATCCTACAAAATCCCTGAGGCCTCTTTCACACAAGTGTTTTTGCCGCGATAAAGCACTGGTCGAAAATTGCGACCGTCTGAAGCATTGGATTCCAAAGCATCCATTCTGATGGGCAATTGTCCGGCTTACAGAATCAGCCGGCCGGAAAAGATAGCGCATATGGTGAGCATTCTGTCCGGCTGCTTTTACGCGCAGGCGGAAAAGATAGGACTTGTCCTATTTGTTTCCCATACACTCCTATGAGAGCTGTAAGAAAAGAGGAGAGAGGTGGGAGGCAGTTTAGCAGCGGATTGCGATGCTAAAGTCCCTCCCCGTCCCCTTGCCAGCAGCTCCCATAGGCTTCTATGGGAGCTTCTATTGCTGCGATGAGCCGGCAAAGGGAGGGGGAGAGATTTAGCAGCGCTAAAGTCTCTCCGCCGGTCATCTAAATGAGCAAGGAAACTGGAGATTTAGCCGCAACTTAGATTTTGCCGCAACCCCCGTGTGCAAGAGCCATAACTGTGCACGAGTACTTAGAGGAACTGATGCTGGTGTGAAGGCGTCACACCGAAGACTGATGGGATTACAGTTCTCTCTTGTTCGGTCACTTTGTATTTTGCGGATTGACACATTCAATCTATTAACCCTTCCCTCTCTGAAGCGTTCTCACTCTGCAGCATTTCCCCCACATCTGCCTGACACTTTTTCGCAGGACTGTATATTCTCTTTTAAATTGAAGACCAAGCAGAAAATGGATTAATCTATGTAAGAGGACAAACACGTCGGCGTCCGCGCCTCTCGTATCGCGTTGGCGTCTCGGATGAATAAACTTTTTATATTATATTCCTCCTCGGAGCCAAAAACTGAAAGAAAATAAAATGTTGGCAATAAAAAAAAAATCTGAATATCAGAACCAGATGTGTGTGGCAGGCGGCATGGGGCCGAGGCGTCAGGAGGGTTACCTCACACCAGGGCAGATAATCGCAAGTGTCACCAGTCCCACATGACGAATATGTAAATGACCTCATTAAGTCTGAGGGGTGCCTTCCTACAGGACAGACTGTGGAGACAAACAAGCTGGGAGAATCTACAGGAAATGTTAATGAACTTTGTACATTCTTTGCTTTACTTGCTTTACTTGATTTACATGACACTCCTACTCCACTCACATCCAAAGCTGCAGTCACCATTCTGGTTTCCTGTTGCCAGAGACAGACAGCCCTAGGGGGCTCCATCCTTATACCGTATAATGAAGGGTTCTGCTTCGTGCTTTGTCTGCTCACCATTTTCAAACTCTCTGCTTGCTGTCAATGAATAAACAGTCCAGTTATTAAAATACATCTTTTTGTCAATTAGGCTGCATTCAAACGAGCGGACGCGTTTCTACATTCGCCCGTACGCAACGCATATTCGCATGAATGAATTTTTGACCCGATCATGTCCCGATCTTATTTGGCGTATTTAAAGCCCTTCATACAGGGCGCTGCTGCGTGAACGTAAAAAAAAGAAAGCATGCTGAAGCGATAGCCAGTAACGAGCGGATTAAAAGCCCCATAGAGATAACACTGTGACGCAGAAATGTTTGCAGGGACTAATTCTATCCCCAATAGGGATATGAATGTAAATTATGCCCCCATTCACCCTCCTATTGTTCTGTCAGTCTTTACTGTATTTCTAGTATTCTATTTGTAAACTAGCAAGCTCAGGATAACTACAAATGCTACATGGGGAAGGGATACAGCTAAGCAGGCAGTCACATGGAGGAGGGAGTGCGGGGTATTATACTTGCCCTTACATAAGGCAACAAAAGGGTGCCAGTCCCACCAACACGTGTAGTAGTGCACCATGCAGGCTTACAGCCTATTATGCCGCTCGTGTGAAAGAGCCCTAAACCAGTTCTACACAAATGTGGCCCCTAGTGACAAATTTACCATTACCCTAAAAAGAACAGATGCTTCACCTCTCACTCCACTTGTAAAAAGTGTCTAGCAAATGGGGGCGCGAGGGAAGGGGTGGGGCGCGATGCTTAGCCTAATTTAGACATTTAAAGCATGCAACTTTTAAAAAAAAGTTGGTGTAAAAAGCTCCCCCACGTCTTTAGACATAGTTAAAGGGGTTGTCCCTACGTAAACTATTGATGGCCTATGCTCAGGATGGGTCAGCAGTACTAGATCAGTGGGGTTCTGTCTCTTATAACCCCCTCCAATCAACTGTTTACTTGGCTTGTGCAGTGAGCTGTAGTCTGCAGGAAGCAGACGCCTCCTGTTCGCATATACCTATATTACTCCCCAAATGCACACCATTTGCAACCCGATTGGTTGTTTGTATTTACTCATTCCTGGTGATTGGTTATTTGGGTTGCCTGATTCCACAGTGGCCAGGCTTGGTATTGCAGGCCAAGTTTCAATTAATTTCATTGGGAACTCTGCCCCTAAGGCTGGGTTCACACAGGGCGGATTTGCCGCAGAAATTCAATCCACACGGGACGGCAAATCCGCCGCGGCAAAGCCAGCACTGCGTCGTGGATTCGCCAGCCGCAGCATGTTCATTTTTTTAACTTCTTCCGCTGCGGCCGTGCTCTCCCCTACGGGAGCACCAGCTGGAGCGGAAGAGCAAGCGGCCGGGCCGCTTCAAAACCCATGGCTAAGTGACGCAGGTTTTGAAGCAGCGCTTCTCCCGGCGGAAATCTCGCGTTTTTTCGCTGCAGCCAAACCGGCATGTAAGAACCCAGCCCAATATGCAACCTGGTCCCTGCAGTAGGAACGGAGCTGTCGGCTTCCTGCAGAATACAGCTCAGTGCATGAATGCACCAGCCCAGCAAACAGCCGATTGTCAGGGGTTCCAAGCGACGGTGCCCTTGCTGATCTACTATGGCTGACCTTTCCTAATAGGCCATCAGTAGTTTACAACTGGACAACCCCTTTAATCCTAGATCACTAAATATGACTTTCACAGACTATAGACCCCCGACGTGGTTGTGGGAACGTTTCAATACTGTAACTTTGAGGAGGGTTTTTAAAGCAAGTATCAAAAGATATTTGGAAAATTGGAAGTGTTGTGGCAAAATGTGCACATTTTGTTCATACCAGAAGCACAGGATGACTGAAGTCCTCCAGCTACTCCTCCAGCAAGGCCATCGGTGGTGAACACTCGGGTCCAGTGTGAATAAGTTTATTTAGTTTGATAGGGTATTAAATGTACCTAAAAACTTTCACTAATAAATGAAATGCTGACGTTTAATTTTGTTATTCTGTGACACTTATGTAAGGACAGCGTGACTCTCAGTGATCTTGGGTTAAAGATGTGACACATTTATTAAGATCATACGACATTTGATACATTTGTTTCATGGTTACACCGGAGAAGGCGAGATCCGGAAAACTGGAGGCAAATACTGATGATAAACCGCTACCAGGAACCAATAACAGACAGTTTGGCTTTTATTGAGCACACTGGGGCTTATTTACTAATACAAGTGTGACAAATGCTTCGCCTGCCTCCAAGCAACCAATGTATCGAGATGCAAGCCCCTTGATACATTTGTCTCATCTGCTGGCGCCTCTCTGCACCAGCAGGGAATGTAAACTGTAGGAAGATCTTGGCTATAATTTATGCCAGTTTCTGGCGTAGATTAGAACAAACATGACATGTGGCCAAGACCCTAAGACTGGGCCCCACCCACTTTTGAAAAAGCAGCGTGGGGTGTAACTCCCAAATGAGGCAGTTTTGGTACTTCCGCCAAGATTGTGACTTTTGGCAGCACAATTCTGGCATCCTACGGCTTCTTAAGTCCAATTGAGTAACAGTAACCGTGCAAGGAGGAAAAAAGTGAGCACTTAGGCTCGGCCCGATCCAGTACTTGCCAACATGCGTTTTTAATTTTAAAACGCCTCAATTGCGATCCACAGGCGCGCTTTTCATGAACATAAGAGGATCACAAGTGTTTCCCATTGAAATCAATGGGAAGCATCACATGGCACTCGCAGACTGTGCCATGAAGTGTCTTAAGGTCCAAGGGAACAACACAAGATAGAAAATGCTGCGATTTTTTTTTCTCACGGCATCGCTATGACGGGAAAAAAAAAATCACTCATGTAAGTCCATTCAAAAGGGTGGAGTTTATTTTGTATGAGTTTTGCGTGTCTCACAATGCACCAAACCTGTGCAAGATTCTCACCAGGGTTCATGCAGCCCAACATTTACTAACCCGTAGATTTCCCCCTCAGCAGCAATCACCACCAAACAGTTCCTGCAGCCAATGCATACTCTTCGCACAACATGGAGGTACGTCACACATGGGATTTTCTGCAGCAAATTGGCACCAAAGTCTACACAATTTGTTGTAGATCTGCAGATTACCCCCTTTCAATTGAAGGTGTGAAATTTGCTGTGGATCCACAGAAAACAGCGAAGACTTTGGTGCCAATTTGCTGTGGAAAGTCCACAGGAGCAAATCAGCTAAATGTGAATATACCCTGAATTATGGACAATTCCTTTTTGTTAATTTGCTTCAGTTAATCAATATTTCTAGGATGCCTTGTGTGCAGAGCTCACTTCAGGTCTTGTCATGGCATCTCCATAGGGTTAAGGTCAAGAGTCTGGCTTTTCCATTCCAAAATACAAATCTTCCTTTTCTATCATTCTTCAGTTGATTACTTGTGTGCTTTGGGTCACAATCTGGTGGCATCACCAACATCTCTTCAGCTTAAGAACATGAACAGTTGCCCTTACTTTCTTCTGTAACATGTTCCCCCACTGATCACAAGACCCTGAGCAGCAAAGAGCCCCAAACCTTGTGGCACCCTCCGCCACAGTCAAACTCCCTCCACCAGCTTCACAGATTGATGGGGTTCGGTGTTTGAGTGCACCATTGTGAATTTAAAAACTTGGTAGCTTTTGTCTCATCCGTCCATAGAACATTTCCCAGAAGCAAAGTGGACAATCCAAGTGGTCTCTGACTGATTTGAGAGATTGCAGTGTTATTTTTGTCCAGCAGCTGCTTCCTTCATGACGTCCTTGCACAACCACCATTCTTGGTCAGTATTTCTCTACTGGAGGTCACATGACTAGAGATTCTGCAGTCTGTAGGTCTTCTGTCCCTCTTGGGTTCTTCCTCCACCGCTTTCAGAATTGCTCATTGTGCGCTTGGAGTGGAGTGATACAACTGGATGCTCTTAGGGAGGGTAGAAGAGTCCTGAATTATCTCTATCATTAGGTAACCAGGGCTAGATAAACAGTCTGAAGCTTCTGGAGCCTTTTCCAGCTTCATGCGTCTCTATAACATCTTCTGAAAGTTCTTTATACCGAGGCACAGTTTACACTAACCAGTCTTTCTGGAGAAGAACAGATCTGTCAGTAACCAGGCTTTGTGTGCCTTTATTTAAAAAGGCACCAGTTGTATCTCCATAATGGAAACACATTTACCAATTACCTCTTGGAAAAAGTCATTAATCACAGAGGTTCACTTAACTTTTCTCCTTGTGGATGATGAACAACGGCCTGTGTTATTAGTTACATTGTGTTCATTTACAACTGCAACATTTGATTAGTAATCAACGAAGGGTTCATTTTTTCTTGTAACCGTACACTAATATGTCATTGAATCAAAGCAGAGGAGCTGACACCAGAGAGCAGCAGACTGAAGTCACAACAAGATGAAGAGTTTTATTTCAATGAATTGAAACAGACGTTCTGTACAGTAATATTTTACACACCATTGTCCCCCCCCCCCCCCCCTCCCGGCAGCTGCACCTGACACGGCAGCCGACCCATAGCAATGTATCACTACATTCTGGGACCACAACAGGTTCCAGGTAAGCAAGAAAACTGATCATTTACTATTCCTGTAAGGAATATTCATCTGTGAGCGTCCGCCCGCCATCTACAGGGGAATGCGCCAATAAATAGTTTTTGAGGCTTTTAAAAAAAAAAAAAAAAGTTTAGAAAAATAATCTGTCATCTCAGCGTTTCCTGACAAGAGGTTAGCAGCGCGTTTCAGGGCCTTCAGATTTTCTTGTTCCATACTTCTCCATGGGTAGTGCATCGGATTAGTGTAACCTCGGATTTCATTTACGGAAGCGTTTGAAGAGCGGGTGCACGTGCTTGTTGCTGGCGCCTTTGTTTCTCGGAGTGTGATATTCCATGTACACGGTGTCATCTGCCCCAGACATGGAGCTCATGGTTCCTACGCGCCGGGCAAGCTGTGGAGGGAAGCAAAGAATGAGTTGTGGTTTATTTAAAGGGGTTTTCCAGGCAGTGCTGACATCCACCGGGGTGGGAGCAGAAGCCGCTGCTCCGACCCGTGTAGTGGCAGATGTTTGTAATTGCAGGCACAGCTCCCATTGATTCCAATGAGATCTGCGCCTGAAATTAAGAGTGCCAGACACTGTCCAAGGGTCGGAGAAGCGGCCTCAGCTCCAACCCCGGAGTATCCCATCACTGCCTAGAAAACTTCTTTAATCTTGTGTCCACACAACATGATAGCTGCATGACTCTCTGGGGGGAGACTCAGTGTCGGAGGACCCCTTCATACAGAGAAGGGAATAATGTATCATGCAGCACTGTACTCACATGGGTGGAGGATTTGGATCCAAACTCTCCAGCCACAACTTCTTCTTCAGCATCGAGGTCGGAGGCGGCCAGAACTTTCTGAAGAAGCTGCTGCTGATCCTCCTTGGTGGAGAAGGCCAGGTCCTCTTCCTCCATGCCGGCCAGCTTAGTGATCACCTGATCAAATGTGATAAGGAAAGTAAATCCATGAACATATCACCACAACACGTTAGCGATAGCTTCTCTTCCGTGTAGATGACCCCGCCCTCAACGACAGAATGGCAAAGAAAGGCAAAAATAAATTATTTTCGTACTGAACCTTTAGAGCTGGTCCTAAAAGGGGTTGTTCACCCCCTTATCCTATGCCATATGGAGGGGGACCACCCCCTGAATGATCATGAGTGATTTGCATTGTTGCAGTCACAGGAACATGCAGCAGCACCTTTTTTTGCATGGACTTCCCTTAAAGGGGTTTGCCCACTGAAGACCTTTATTTACTGGACAGGATTAAATGTTGGATTGCTGAGGGCCTAACTGCTCTGACCTCCAGCGATCCTGAGATCTGTGTACTCTGAATACTCCATGTGAATGAAGCGGCAGAGAGCATGTGTGACCACTACTCCATTCACTTCTATGGGACAGAGGAAGATAACCAAGTGCACCTATCTCTGCCTGTCTCATTGAAGTAAATGGAGTGCGGAGGGGTCACACAAGAGCACCATCGCTCCCGTTCTCATGAAGGCTCAGGGTGCACAGATCTCTGGGGGTCCCAGCAGTTTGATGTAGATCCTCAGCAGACTTCACGCCTTCAATTGAAAGGATGACGTGCTGCGGACCAGCACCAAAATCCAGCCTGTGTGAATACACCCCAAGACGCTTGCTGCTGATCACACCAGGGTGGCCGGACCCATCTGATGTGTGTGATTATGCTACATCATCCGTACCTTAAAACTGTATCCCTGGTCCACCAGAAACCTCTGCCTCTTGGTGGAATAGGCCATTTCCTGAGTGTCCTGGGACACCAGAGAGTAGAAGAAGGCGTTGTACTCCTCAGCGACCATTCCTGGAAGAGTACAAGAATAGCGCATGTTATATAAACACGTATCACATCTTATCCTCTATATACAACATGGAGACCCTCTGCTCATATGGTCTTCTCCAACGTATCATTATCTTCTCGATTCACTCTTAAAGTAAGAACAAAACCTATGCTGGTTCCTCACTGTCATCCGGATGTGCCTCATCACTTAAAGGGAACCAGCCACCACCTAGGAGTGTCATAAACTAAGTTATGGTGCTTATAGGGCAAGTCCAGAGGAGTCTGGGGATGTAGTCTCTATCCATACCTGGCTCCCTGTTCCCACACGGTCACCTGTGGATGTCAGCGCCTGTGGACTCCTCTCCGCAGGCTGGGCATACACACACAGTTCTCTATGGGCAGCCTGCAGCAGCAAATCCACTGCCAATGATTTTCACCGGTGACAGTGCGGGAACGGGGAGCCGTGACCAGCTCTATGAGCACCGTAACTTAGTTTGATATTCACAGTTGGTGATAGGTTCCCTTTAAGATTATACCTGCACTCCCACAATGCACTGCTTCCATGGACTATATATATATATATATATATATATATATATATATAGTCATATGCCTTTGGCCTTAAAGGGGTTTTGTCATAAAAAAATAATAAATAATCTATACTCACCTATTCCTCCAAAGACAGTCTACTTACCTCATCTTCTTGTCACCGATTTCAACCAGTCCCCCGGGTCAGCTGACCGCAAGCGATCAGGATTCTCTTCTCCTTGCTATGAAGCTGCCATTCCTCGCATTCTTCTTCCTGAGGTCAGTGAAGGTCATGTCCCTGTGCCGTAGCGTTCACTGGCTGGGAGGGAATGCTGCTCTATTGCAGAGACAGCGGGCATGCGCAGTATCTGCAACAGCTCAGCACTACCTGCCAGACTGTGATTTAGTGATGCAGTGTACATTGCCAGTCAGGAAGGAGAATGCCTGTGAATGTACATAACCCTACAGGAATCCAGAGGTGACCCCTCCTTTCCCCCTGGACTGCAGGAGACAGGAGAAGATCTGGTAAGTAGACCGACAGGGAAGGAACAGGCGAGTATAGAATTTCAGTTTTTATTAACAGAACCCCTTTAGGAAGAGGCAAAAACCCACAACAACCTGATATTTCTCAAAGCTGAGAATTCTGTTACAGTTGTATCCGGTGTAAGCACAAATCTCTCCCCGTCCCGATGGTTTGTTGCAGTGCAGGTAACATGTATCAGTCTGGGGTCAGGAGGGTTGTATAGACTGGATACAATTGTAGCAGACCCCGAACTGTGAGAAGTACAACGCCATTCAAAAAGTGTTTAGACGCTGTGGAAAGCGTGAATAAATGTAAGGGGGAAAAAAACAGAATACTATATGTTATCACAACAGACCTACCAGAAGGGAGAAGGGGGCATCTTATATTTGGATTTTAAAGAAATTAACTTAATTAGAAATTGATGGCAGCAACACATCTCACAGAAGGTAGGACAGGGTCATGTCTACCACTGGGCAGCATCCCCTTCTCCAACAGTCAGTAAATGTCTGGGAAGGGAGGAAAACCAGGAGTTTTGGGAGAGGAATATTGTCCCCTTCTTGTCTGTAGGATTGTAGCTGCTCAACAGTCCGGGGTCTTCTGGACAGCAGGCGGCCGGTTCAGCCCCCGGACTCTTCCTCTCTGAAGCCATGCTGTTGTGATGGATGCCGTATGTGGTTTAGCACCGACTTCCCTGAAAGAGAGGTTGTCTGGATGGGGCATATGTTGATCTAAACCCTCTATATACAGCTCAGCATTGACCGTGCCTTCCAGGATGTGTAAGCTGCCCATGCCATAGGTACTAATACAACCCCATGCCATCAGAGATGTAGGCTTTTTAACAGAGCCCCGATAATCTGGATGGTTCCTCTCCTCTTCAGTCCGCAGGACACGGCGTCGGTGGTTTCCAAATTTCAAATCTCATCTTCATCCGACCGCAGAGTAATCTCCCATTTTGCCTCAGTCCATCTTAAATGAGCTTTGGCCCAGAGAAGACGCTGGCGTTTCTGAATTCTGTTGATGCACGGCTGCTTCTTTGTCTGATACAGCTTTACCTAACATTTGTGGATTTCATGGTGAACCCCGTTCACAGACAACGATTTCTGGAAGAATATCTGAGCCCATGCAGTAATTTGCATTACAGAATCATGCCTGTTTTTAATGCAGTGACGCCTGAGGCCTGTAGATCTCAAGCATCCAATATCGACCATCAGCCTTGTTCCTTGTGCACATGAATTTCTACAGCTTCTCTGAATCTTTGAATACCCCACCATTTACAGTAATACTATCAAACGTATTCATAATTTTACTTTGCGGAACATCTTTCTGTAAATTGCCCCACAATTTTTAGATGCAGTTTTTCACAGATTGGTGAACCTCTGACCATCTTTACTTCTGAGAGACTCTGCCTCTCTAACAGGGTTTTCTTTAATACAGTCGTGTGACTTAGTAGAAAACTGACCCTCCAGCTGTTTCTTAATTTTCCTCGTTACTTTTGAAAAGTGGCAAGAAAAGGCGGTGCTTAGCGGAAGGGGCGGGACTTCCCACAGCCAACAGATTTACGCCAGAAAAAAGCTGAAATCTGTCAACTCTTAGTACACAATTTAAAATCTATGGTTGCTGACAGCCTAACATGCGCCAAATAAAGGGGGATCCACATCTTGGCTTTTCATCACTGAGATGGGAAAACCCGGAGCTAGGGAACAGAGCAGCGCAGCGTGCTATACCGTTTCCATAATTTCGGGAGTTACAGAAACAGCGTAGTGCCCTGTGCTATGGTTTCTCTATGAGATCTATGGATACAGGGCTGGCTCTTTCCATAGGCTCTGACTGGGTGGACAGTAGCCTTAGTAGTGGTTTCCACAAGATGCAGACATGGGAATACCCCTTAATGCAGTACGTTAAGCGCATCTTACTTTAGCGTCTCTTCTCTAAGACCGCCATATGAAACGTTGGACTCAGATGAACATCTCTGATTATACTACAAAATTGTAAAAAATGTGAAAAACTAGATTAAAAAAATACGAGATGGAACAAACGCTGCGGCTTCATCAGTAACCGGTATGCCGCCGACACATCTGGCGAGACCAGGTCCCTGCCAGCCAACGGGAATTAATGAAGGAGAGTAAATCAGAGAGGATGCAGGCGGCAGAAAGCTGAGCGCAGGAAGGAGGAGGATAATGGGGAAAGTGAATTATGCAGGAGGCCCGAGGGAGGGGGGTGCAGTGAATACAAGATCAGCCGCCGCCACAAGGTAACAAAGTGGTGGCGTTAAAGGCCGTGAGAAATGCTCAAGCCTATTAGTTGCACTTAATAAGTGAAGGAAACGCACAGGCTTGGTGCGAAGGTCTCACCTCGTTACCTAAGGAGTCAGTGCCAGAGCTGGGGGTCTGTGCCGCTACGTGGGAAGATTCCGGACGGAGATCCAAAAACGGATCAAATGTCAAACTTCTAAGAAGTTTCAACATGGCCGCCCTCAGCAGTCTTCACAGGGGGTCACCCAGCTTTCCTAAACTCCTGAATGGAAAGAGACTGCCTGGTTACATGGGGGGTGGGGGAATGTAAGCTGCACTATGGGCAAAAAAGGCATTAAAAGGGGGCTAGGAGCAAGTAGATGAGTGTGAATAGAGAACAAGAATTAACGAAGAGGAAATCAACACAAGAGGGGGCAGGAAAGGCCCTGTGTTTTGGCAACAGCTTATTCACGCCTGACAGGAGGGAAATTTACACAAACATTTACTTCAAAAGAAGACATTCAAGCAGGGCGGCTGGGGAGGACACTGACCCCCATCAGGTGCGAGACCACTAAGTAAGCTGTGCTGCGATCAATATCAGAGAGTCAACTAATGAGAACAAACACCACGTACACAGGGACTCCACCAGCAGAATAGTGAGTGCTGCTCTGGAGTATAATACAGGATGGAACTCAGGATCAGTACAGGATAAGTAATGTATGTACACAGTGACTCCACCAGCAGAAAAGTGAGTGCAGCTCTGGAGTATAATACAGGATGGAACTCAGGAGCAGTACAGGATAAGTAATGTATGTACACAGTGACTCCACCAGCAGAATAGTGAGTGCAGCTCTGGAGTAGAATACAGGATGGAACTCAGGATCAGTACAGGATTAGTAATGTATGTACACAGTGACTCCACCAGAAGAATAGTGAGTGCAGCTCTGGAGTATAATACAGGATGGAACGCAGGATCAGTACAGGATAAGTAATGTATGTACACAGTGACTCCACCAGCAGAAAAGTGAGTGCAGCTCTGGAGTATAATACAGGATGGAACTCAGGAGCAGTACAGGATAAGTAATGTATGTACACAGTGACTCCACCAGCAGAATAGTGAGTGCAGCTCTGGAGTATAATACAGGATGGAACTCAGGAGCAGTACAGGATAAGTAATGTATGTATACAGTGACTCCACCAGCAGAAAAGTGAGTGCAGCTCTGGAGTATAATACAGGATGGAACTCAGGAGCAGTACAGGATAAGTAATGTATGTACACAGTGACTCCACCAGCAGAATAGTGAGTGCAGCTCTGGAGTATAATACAGAATGTAACTCAGGATCAGTGCAGGATAAGTAATGCAAAATATGCACACATAGTCTTACACTTAAAAAATAGGGAAATACACATTCCGCGATGCAATAATATGTGGAACACCAGGATGATCTCACAACCCTGGGGCAAATTAATATGGACTGACTTCAAACAAGTATCTTTGTAGTTTTGGTTCAGTTTGGTATTCCGATAAGAGTTGTCTACGCTTTATCTAATCAGCGGGTAAGGCTTCTGGGTATTATTTGCTCCAAAGTAGCTTCCCTGTGGTCCTTCCCACTTATGCCCGACCACATGTAGTCCCATGCAATGTCCGATCACATCACTCGTCCGTGAGATCTGCTTCAATATTCTTCATGTATACCCGATAGAGTCTTACCTTTTTTGGCTCTCAGGACGCGGCCCAGACGCTGCGCCTCCTGCCTGCGGGACCCTCCGTGTGACGAGATCTGGATCAGTACATTTGCTTCGGGTAAATCAAAGGACGTGTCGCCGACCTGCAGAACACAAACGTTTACCGGCCTGAATTTTTTTTCTGCACTCAGTTGAGGAAAAACAGAGTCCATCTTGGCTTACGCCACACTACATAGAGAACTACTGTGTATCAATCCCACGCCATCTTAAATACCTCTGCTTGCTGTTCACAAATGGAAACATTGGGGCAGATTTAGTAATTCTAATGGGTACAGAATGTAAATGTAGACCAGGCAGTCTAAGACTTATGTGGTGCGATAAATCTGGAGCAACTTTAGACAATTTGGTCTAACTTTATAACTGTTGGTTATCTTAGTTAACACCAAACTTTTGGTGAACTTAGGTCGCATTTAAAGTCCCACCTCCTCGTTAAGGGAAACACAAAAAAACCTGTAAGGGTTCGTTAACGGAAAATTCCACAGCAATTCCGCATCCAAAATGTCTAAATCACTAGGGGTCCAATGGTGGAGACCCTCAGGGACCATCCTGAGAATAGCAAACTCAAATGCACCACATGAATGGATCAGCGCTGCGCATGCTCATCCGCTGCTCCATTAACATCTATGGGATGGAGGGGGATTGATGGGCTCAGCAATCTCCCTCCATTCCCATAGAAGGGATTCGAGCAACAGTTGAGTATATGCATTAGGGTGCGAGGGTCTCAAGAGTGCCGGGAGTCTCAGAGGTTGGACCTCCAGTGATCAGACATTAATCCCCTAACTTGTAGATAGGAAATCAAGGTCTTTAATAGGAAATTTTATTCAGCCATTCACTGACAACAAGCAGAGATCTTGAAAAGGGGAACAAATTAAACAAAAACTATTAGAAAGCTGTCAAATTTTAATTATATGTTGTTTAATCTTCATTTGCAGGAGACGGTAACTTCCCCTCCCCCACCTCTTTACTTTTTGCTTCTTACCTTTGATATAAAGATGGTGTTGATTTTTGGATTGTGCTTGAAGTTCTGTAGAATTTGCATCCTCTCCCCCTGGGAGGTCGGGCCGTAGATGTACGGTCTGCGAATAACAAAACCGGTCAGCATTACTGGGACCTTTAAATCAGAGGTTCAGCATATGATCATTTGCAGCTCTTTACCATCATGTCTTGTGAATGCAGCTTTGGATGTAAACAGAGTATAAGACAAGTCCCAGTGGATTCTATGCTGATGAAGCAACATTCTAGACCAACGTTTACCGTGACATTTGTAGACGGAGAGAATGGATTTCATTGTTGAAGAAGTTTTAGAAACTTTTTGACATTTAGTTTATGACTGACAGCAAGAAGCAGAGTGGGGCCGGGAAATGCGACATCTTCTAACGGTTGCCGGGAGTTCATTCCTTGCCCACTCACTCGGAACAGTGAACACATCTAATAACATTCCTTGAGGTCGCTTTGGCTAATCTCTTTTCAGGCCGATTTAAGACAGATTAAAGAATCCTTTCCCAGAAAGAGATCCGTCTGGACTGAAGTGCTGGGTAAGAACGGCTCATCGAATACCCAAAATACACAACGGTTAACCATTTGGGGTCATGTAAGTAAGGAGCAACCGAAGGGGGGAAATTGTGATCTTGCGTTGGCGCGATGCCCCCTCTGTCACATCAGTGAACACAATGGAGGACAATATGTTACTATTGTGGCTACAAACAACCTGACTGACCAGCGTGCCCCGCGAGGCCCAACGGTCTCCCAGCGTGCCCCGCGAGGCCCAACGGTCTCCCAGCGTGCCCCGCGAGGCCCAACGGTCTCCCAGCGTGCCCCGCGAGGCCCAACGGTCTCCCAGCGTGCCCCGCGAGGCCCAACGGTCTCCCAGCGTGCCCCGCGAGGCCCAACGGTCTCCCAGCGTGCCCCGCGAGGCCCAACGGTCTCCCAGCGTGCCCCGCGAGGCCCAACGGTCTCCCAGCGTGCCCCGCGAGGCCCAACGGTCTCCCAGCGTGCCCCGCGAGGTCCAACGGTCTCCCAGCGTGCCCCGCGAGGTCCAACGGTCTCCCAGCGTGCCCCGCGAGGTCCAACGGTCTCCCAGCGTGCCCCGCGAGGTCCAACGGTCTCCCAGCGTGCCCCGCGAGGTCCAACGGTCTCCCAGCGTGCCCCGCGAGGTCCAACGGTCTCCCAGCGTGCCCTGCGAGGTCCAATGGTCTCCAACGCTTGGAGAATATTATGGGCATGATCTGTGTAGGGAGCCGAGTTGTAACCGTCACCTATAGCATTGCACTGTGATCTGCTCAAAGAGGTCGAGGATGTGAGCTGTCCCATCACCTACAGACCTCTATGCAAGAGTGTTGTAGGCATGTTTTGCAATCTGCGCAGGGCAAAGATGGAGGCGAGCTGTGACGATCGCCTATAGATCTCTATGACAGAATATGGTGGGCATGCTCTGTAACCTGTGCAGGGAGAAGGTGAGCTGCGACTATCAGCTATAGACTTCTATGCGCAAGTGTTATGGGTATGCTCAGTGACCTGTGCATGGAGGCGGAGGAGGTGAGCTCATATCCTATGTGATCTATATCGATCGATGTGTCACCTTTCATTATAACCTCCCGGCCTGAAGCATCTGAGAAACAGCAGGGAGGACTTAAAAGTTTTTCCTGTGACCCACACAATAATGGCGGACTCGCAGGACCGTTCACCAAGGACAAATCTGCCACAAAGGTTGCATGCATTATATGTAGATTTGTTGTGGTATTTGCTTTGGACTTGGAAAGGGCGAATCTTGCATTATAACATGGCAAATATACAATAAAATCCGCAGGTGGGGCATTTGTCAATGGTGGATATTTCCCAATTTTGGCCACCGTGTGTTGAGATCCGTGCGCAATTACACCCGTGTGAACGAGACCTTAAAAGTTTTGTTGCAGTTGAAACTTTTTTTCTACCAATTCCTTCATTGGTTCCGAATGTAGGGCAATCACTTTTTTTGCACATGACCTAAAAGCAAATCTTTCCAACGTTTGTGGTCTGCACACAAGTGAACACAAGAGCCCCAACAACCCACCTCCAAATAATCCATTGAGCTGGCAGCAGAGCCGGCGGCTGATTGTCATGCAGGGCCACTTACTTGTTGAGCCTGATGGCGTACTCCTTCAGCGCAAACACATTGTCTGCGAACACAATGATCTTGTCATTCCTCCGCTCATGGAACTTAATCAGGAACTGGCAGGCTCGGAATTTATTTGGGTTCATGGTGTACAACAGAATCCTTTTCTTTGTCTTGATGGCAACGTATTCTCTGTAGAACTCGGGGGACATGGGGCACCAGACCTGCGGGAGAAAGGAAAGAGAGGAGGGAGCAGGCGGCTAGTATGGAGGCCTGGGCCGTATTCAGAACACGCAGCTCATTTGTCTGCGGAGAAGAGGCTGAATAGACCTCAATACAAGCCGCTCACCACGGCAACAACCTCCTCCGGCCATCGGGAAGAAAAGACGTCTTAATCAGGCTCAGCCGGCTTTCAGGAAATTAGCTAGCAAATTGGCGAAGGAAAAGCAGCAGCAACAACAACACAGGATGGGAAGTAACGAGACAAACGCAAACAGCGAATACTGTGCGGAGGGGATTAGGAAAAGAAAGTGAGAATGAAAACCTATGGAGGCGCCCGCTGCGGACTTTCCTGTTTTATATGTCCACTTATTTTCATTCAGGCGCAAGAAAACAAAAACCAAATCCCTAAACTGGGCAGAAATCCCATAAAGAGAGTGTAAGAGTGACGTAAACAACAAACATCCAACTAAGAGATAAGGCAGGGTGTGTTGGCTTCTTAAAGGGAACCCGTCACTAGGTTCATGATGCCCGAACTCGGACTGGCAGGAACCCGGGACAGGTATGTACAGCACCCCATGTAGGTTGTATTCGGAAACACTGCAGCGTTTCAGAACACACACTTTGAAGGGTGTTCCAAGTCACATAGGTGGGCCGCGCCAACCTCTTCCTGCCCGCAGCATGTAGACTGGCAGTTCTCTGCCTACACAGAAGGGGAGAGAGCTGTCAATCATCATGCTGCGGGCAGGGAGAAGCCGGCGCGATCCACCTCCATGACTCGGAGCAGCGCTGCAGAGACAAACTTCATATAGTTTGTTCATTCTGAAAACGCCATAGCGTTTCAGAATAAGGACGCATTCACAGGGTCGATTTTCCGGCGCAATATCTGACCGAGCGCAATATGGTCAGAGATTGTGCGTGAAAAGAACACATTGATTACAGAGATTTTCTAGTCACATAAGGGATTTTTATCTGGGACCGCCTGAGAGTGAACTATATACATACATACATACATACATACATACATACATACATTCACGATTTTCACTGCTATTGCACAAATGCAATGTGTTTTTCTTGCAGAACGCACTGCACTCGCAGCAGAGATCACAGATTTAAGAGTGCGCCATCGGTGAATGCACTCTAAAGCGTACACTGTGGCAACAGGCACCCCTGGGCCGGGTTCGGGCAGCATGAACCCGCCAATAACGGCCCTCTACAAGCCCCAGTTCAGATCCCTGCTCTGGCCTCTACTGTGGATTTTGGTGCTGATCCAGGTCATTTTTTTTTTTTGCACAACGAGCCTTAAAATAAATCCCTACATATAAAAAGCCAGACTCACTTCTTCATATAATCCACACCAAAATCTGCATGCAAAACGCATGTTCTTATGCGGATTTAACCCCTTCATTTGAACACGTGAGACCTGCACTGATAAATGGGAAGTTTGCGGCAGATGTGCACCTAAACCCAAAGGCCAAAAAATATAAAACCATATAAAAAAACAAAAACAACCTGTGGGCTGCAGAGAATGAGGCCCTCGTCTGCTACGCAGAGAAAATTATCACTTTCCACGTTTTGTATTTTAAGGTTTTGTGAAAAATCACGGTAACAGTTTTTGTGGACACCGGCAGAAATATAATTTCCTAGTTAAAAAAGTCGCATGCAAAGATGTTACTTGGTGCGCAGCAGTAGATGCAGACTGGCACCTCATGGACGGCGGTACATGCTGACGGCGCCCTCTACTTGCAAAACTCTGCACATTCCAGACACACAGGAGTTCCACAAAAATGTGCAGAGTTGGAAACAACAACTTAAGCCCGTTTAGACGCATCGAATACGGTTGAAGAATCATAACGACCAAAAGTGCGCGATAATCGTTATATCTAATCGCGAGCGCTTCTTGTTCAGTTTCACCCGCCATAAAAATAATCGTTGGCTCATTCAGTCTTTAGAAGTAACGAGGGAGTGAACGATCCTCAACGACGATCCAAACAAGCTGCAGGAGTGATTGTGAATGGGTCAGGGGGGACGTCGCTCGTTGAAACGACAATCGGCTCGTGTAAAAGGGGCATGACTGTCCCAGTATCAGTAGAGGAATGCCCCAACTCTTAGCCTCCCTGTCTCTAGTAGAAGACATAATTGCACTGCGCAGCCGCTTGTCTACAGAGCAGAATCTGGATGCATCTGATGCGCCTCGCAGAAAGACCTGAAGCCGGGCAGGGCCAAAATGGTGAAACAAAAAGTCTAAATTCTTCTGGCAGCCACAAGCGCTCACAGGACGACCGTTATCGCACCCTCAGTGCCGTCCGTGTCACTAGTGAGGGGACACCCCTGATCACCCGCTTACCTCCGCACACTGCACCTTTGCGATGTAGCCATTGTTCTGCAGCTCCATCCAGTTGGCTTCGTACAACTTTGGACCAATCAGAAAGTTGAGGTCGACTATTTTGTCATCCTCTCGCACCAGAGTGGCCGTGAGGCCGACCTTGCAGTGAGCCTGGACGATGGTCAGGACACGGCGGAACATCTTTGCTGAAAGAGCAAACGATCGCATGTGAAACAAATATTGATACCACTAGCCTACCACTAAGGCTGCTGGTTTTGCTGCTCCTCTCAATTTTTCTATTTACCTGCTGCTACTGCTCCCTTACGTCTGGGGAATGAATTGATCAAGCAAGATCCACTCATATGGAATGGACTGCTAAGACGCTTCTATGATACCGACACAGGAGTGAAATCAGCTGATATTACAAGAAGGCGATTCACTCGTTCTGTGTCAACACTTTCCATCATATGTTGCCCTAACAGATGCCATAATATAGGAAACCACCTATTGGGGTGACTAAGGATACTGATAGAGGCGTATCATTGAGGCAGATCCAGGTCCCTGAGGAGCTCCAGAGTGGAGCGAAACGTGTTGGACCAAACTAGACCTATTAAATTCATTAGACCTGAATAACATGTCACGGCAGAGTCGTCTTCTGTCCTGGTGACCATTAAGATCTCTAATTGATTGACACTTCATTGGGGGGTTATTCCTGCCTGCTGTAGTGTACTGTCAAAATAAACTCCCCTACGCCTCAGGGAGAAGATCAACATAGTTTAAGTATTGTCCCTCTTATTTGGGTTTACCTACAGTGGCCCCAAACACACTAAGATTCAGGACATAACAATGGTCCATATGTGATATTTACTCACGTAAATTAGTGATAAGTATCTTCTATCGTACATGTAACATCTTTTATTTGTGTGTCAGTTTCTGTATTTTAATCATAATTATTAAAAGTTAAGTTTTAGGGTCCAAACAGTGACAAGGTCTATAACATAATTTGGACCTTTCTTGCCCCAGTTAAATTTTCATGTGAAACAAACCGGAACAAATAGTTTCATGGCCAAATATGACTAAGAAAGCCGAGCAAATACTTTACTATAAACTCATTGTCAGAACCCATCGCCCCAGGCATGGAGGCTCTAGTACCCTGTTGTACAGCCTCTAGCTTGGATACAAGATGTGATATGGAGGGGCATGGAGGCTCTAGTACCCTGTTGTACCGCCTCTAGCTTGGATACAAGATGTGATACAGGCGGGCATGGAGGCTCTAGTACCCTATTGTACCGCCTCTAGCTTGGATACAAGATGTGATACAGGGTGCATGGAGGCTCTAGTACCCTGTTGTACCGCCTCTAGCTTGGATACAAGATGTGATACAGGCGGGCATGGAGGCTCTAGTACCCTGTTGTACCGCCTCTAGCTTGGATACAAGATGTGATACAGGCGGGCATGGAGGCTCTAGTACCCTATTGTACCGCCTCTAGCTTGGATACAAGATGTGATACGGGGGGCATGGAGGCTCTAGTACGCTGTTGTACTGCCTCTAGCTTGGATACAAGATGTGGTATGGGTGGGCATGGAGGCTCTAGTACCCTGTTGTACCGCCTCTAGCTTGGATACAAGATGTGATACAGGGTGCATGGAGGCTCTAGTACCCTGTTTGTACTGCCTTTAGCTTGGATACAAGATGTGATACGAGCAGCATGGAGGCTCTAGTACCCTGTTTGTACTGCCTTTAGCTTGGATACAATATCTAAAAGTATACAGGTTCTGTACGGTATTCTGCGGCATATCCCTCCACATTTGTTGTAGCTGAGCCTTTAGATCATGCAAACTCATAGGCTGTGAAAGTTGGCGTCCCAGATGGTCCCATACATGTTCTATTGGTGATAAATTTGGCTACCGGGCAGCCACAGTAGTGTGACAATGTTGTGGGGGCTTCCTGTGAACCCCTTGTGTGTACAGCCAAGCATTATCGTGCTGCCCTCCTGTTAGCCTCCATGAGAGGAACACATGTAGCTGCAGGATGCCCTGAACATATCACTGAGCTGTCATTGTCCCTCGTGCCACTACTAGGAGGACCTACTGTCGTATGCGATGGCCCCCAGACCATCACACCAGCAGGGAATCCTTACAAAATGTGTTGAATCAGCACTCCAGGGGTTAATCATGAATAAAACAGCACTTTATTCCTCAATGGTAAAAGACATAGCTGCAACGTTTCGATCCTACACACAGGATCTTTGTCAAGCAAGATCTTTGACAAAGATCCTGTGTGTAGGATCGAAACGTTGCAGCTATGTCTTTTACCATTGAGGAATAAAGTGCTGTTTTATTCATGATTAACCCCTGGAGTGCTGGTTCAACACATTTTGTAAGGATTTCCTGCTTCTTCCGGTCTTTGGGTCCAGACCTTGGCTGTGGATCGTGCACCCTGCAAGCCTGTAAGTGCTACAACATATTGATTGGAAGTGCTGTTCCCCTTCTCATCTCTTTCTACATCACACCAGCAGGGGGCAGAGGTTTGATTTTTTTCTTTTTTTTTTTACAAAGAGTGTATTTCTCAGAACTTCCTCTACTCACATCCAGAGCTGCATTCATAATTTTGCCAGTTATCTACCATAGCCTTAGTCTACAAGTCCTCAAGTCTCCCTGCCACCTCTTTCTTGAGCGAGGCCTGCACGCTCTGATAGAAATACATTTTCCTCAACCCATTATATCAGGCTATGATCTCCAGCAGTGTATTATGGGAGCGACTGTCAGCGAGTGGGCGTACCTGGGATGGTGTGCACTTCGTCCAGTATCATCAGCCCCCATTCCTGGCTTTTCAGCCACTCCATCACCCGCTCGGCTTCCCACGACCTCTTGGTGGTGTGCCCCAGCATGGAGTACGTGCTTATGGCAATCGAACACCCAATGGGCTTATCCTTGGCATCGGACGTGAAGCGACATATCTGGCTGTCATCGATGGTCGACCACATCTTGAACTGCGCCTTCCACTGCTCCACTGACACGGCAGAGTTTCCGAGTACCAGGCACCTCTTCCGCACCGTGCAGGCAGCGGTGACACCGACCAGAGACTTCCCCGCACCTGCGGATAGACAGACACTACAACAGGGAACTTATAGGGGCGTCCAGGCTTAACCCCCTCCCACCGCCATTTTTCATTTTCTTTTCTTTAGAGGGCCCCAGGCTACCATGATAATGTATCAGCACCCCCAATCACATTGCAGGGGGGCCATTACAAAGCCCCAGTCATCAATCAGGGCAATTAAGGCCTCCTTCACATGGGCGACACCGCATCGCTACGAGAAAAATCGCAGTGATATCGCATCGCTGCACCGTGCGATATCGCTGCGATTTTCTCGCAGCAATACCGCGATTTTGTAGCACTACAAAGTCGCATGTGACGCTATAAAATCACGCGACTTTGTAGCATCTGCTACTGTCAAAGTTGCATCGCATGCAAACCGCGTTTTCATGCTATGCGATACAACAGAGAGGAAGGCTCCATAGGGAAACATGGGCTACAAAACCTCGTGTGTCGCGGGCATATCGCCGGACCTGCGAGGTTTGTGTGTCGTTTTGTAGCATGCTACAAAACATCTCATGTGTGAAGGACCCATAGGAAACCATGGGCTTCTCATACATGTGATTTGTAGCATCGTAGCAACGCTACAAAATCGCACGACTTTGTCGCCCATGTGAAGCAGGCCTAAATGTGGAATTAACAGCAGCATTTTAACAGCTATTGCCAGCGGGTGACAGCTGTCAGTTGGCGGACACCCGCTGTTTATGCAGCAGGCTCACCTCCCAAGTCCATTCCATACAAGTCTGGCACACATTGGGAAGGGGTTAAAGGGGCTTCCCCATTAAACACATTTACCCCCCTATCCACAGGATGGAGAAAAAGCTTTTGATCACTGGGGGTCCAACTGCTGAGACCCCCCAACGATCCCAATACTGCTGCACTCAAATGCCCTGTGAATAGAGCGATGGGACACGTCTGACCAGCACTCCATTTACTTCTGAAAGTAACTGCTGAAAGTTAAAAGATCAACGGCGCCCTCTGCTGTTCGCCGCAGCTTATTGCTTCCCCCTATTAATAAAGGTCTGAGATACGTTTTGTGGGAAAAAAAAGTATCTTCCCCTTTTAGTCCCCTAAATCGGCGTACACTCGCCTCTCTCTGTCCTGCAGTGTCCCATGCCGCTGCTTCGGGTCCCCCCTGTGACGTCACATTTACAGGCTGCCCCACTTGAGACGATCACCGAGCTCCATTACTGGCTGCACCGCCTGTGACGTCCGGTAAACCGGGCAAGACTGCAACTGTAAACAAAGACCGGAGGACCGAGCAGCAACACGGCACACAGCGGGAGCGGGGAGAGGCGAGGGCACGCAGATTCGTTATTCTACTGCGTGGGGAACATAACTTTTAGTGAAAAAGAGTAACTTGGAGCCCCCTTTAACACATGAGGGGCAACACGAGAGAAAAGTCACACTGAGCAAGGCTGATCAAACAGCGACAATGATGAGATGCTCACCGCAGGGCAGCACGATCACCCCGGAGCGAGCACGGCCATTGCCGAACATCTTGCGCAGACTCTTTTCTTGATACGGGCGAAGGACGGCGGTGGGTTTCAGGTCAATGTTAATGTCCGGATTCATAGTGTCGTTCCTGAAGTCGTACTCGGCCAGGAGGGGGTACTCCAAGTGGATGCAACGCTTCTGGAGAACCTCAATCATTTCCTAAAGGAGAAGGGAAAAGTCAGGGCGGCCGTTCCAGTATGGAGGAGGAGGAGGAGGAGTCAGACATTCACTATGAAGTCACTTCTCACGATAGATCGCTCAAAAGGCAATTCCTTAATATACAGGGTTAGTGCAATTAAACTTTCCCCAGCTCAGAGGCCTCTAGAGGGCGCTCTGCTGCTCCAAACGAGATGAAATTCAGGCAACGTCCACTTCAGACAACGCCATCGCCATTTTTTAAAAGAAAAAAAATGTAGTAACAAAAGCCGCTGATAGGTGGCGCTGTAATGGACCAGGTCTACCGCGACAGACCTGCATTAGTGTCAGATCTGAAGGACAGCATTCATCGGCAGCGATCACTCCTGGCTCAGTGGTGGAAAACACTGTTTTGCGAATGGAGAACGTAGTTGAAAACCAAGGGGAGCATATTGAACATTTGTAGCATGCTTTACATAGCTATAGCGCCACCTATTGGTAACTTTTTTACTAAAAGCTTTTCATAAATGGCGAGCGCATGATCCTAAGTGGCCGTTGTTCGAATTTCGTCTCATTTGGAGCAGCAGAAAGCCCTACGAGTTGGGGGGAGGTTTAATCTTGCTAACCCTGTATTTCCAATACTGGGATTTACTCTCTTTCCTTGCACTAGAGAGTCAAATCTATTGCTAGGCTGGAGAGAAAGGTACAGGTGATACGGTGCTTTAAGTTATTGGAAACAGTCAGCAAGCTTGCGGACAGGCACGCCCCATAACAGCTCAGGTCCTATAATGAAGCGTTTTACCTGTTTGACCTCGAATGATACGGTCTGCGTCTCTTCCTCCTCCTCTTCTTCTTTGTCCATCTGTTCGTAGAAGTCAAACAAGTCAGCCGGGACGTCCGTCTTGTTCTGCGTTTCCGGGGCCTGGGAGGTGGACGGGCCGCTGGGCTGATCGGTCGTCTTAGAGATCTGGGAAGGATTCAACACAATGAATTGAGCGGCTCCAAGTGGTAGAAGGTCACCTACCACCATCATTTACATAATAGTCAGCTTTTCTAATAAAACGGTCGTTCAGACTACAAACTCCAACTAGGGGCGAGTGCAGACGGCCGGGTCGGATCCTGCGGTGGTGACGCAGAGGCTCGCACAGAAATAGGACATGCCGCGATTTGCTTACTGCACAACTTTTCACGCAGTCAAATCGCATCTGTCTGCACAGGATTGCATAGACCGATGGCAGCGTGAACGGGCGCAAGTTCTGCAGGAAATCTCATTGCGGAATTTCCGCCTGTGTGCATTCACCCTTATAGCGCAGTGGAGTCCGGAATTTCCGCAGTCATTGACAGAACTTTTAGGACCACCAAATTGAGCCCCGGCCCTCTTACAATTGGCGCTTCCCTCTCCGCAAATTCTCCCCGTGACCTCGGAGAGCAGCATAAAATCACGTGACAAGATTTCTGGATCAGTTTCAGTGTAAATCCACATTAGATGGGAAAATCAGCAATCTGAGTGACTTCCAACGAGGCCCGGTCATCGGTGCTAGACTAACCGGGACCGGGATGTCACTGCCAACTGCGTGGGGTTTTCTTGGGCAACGGTGTGGAACAGTAAAACCGCTACTAATATTGGTAATCCGTCCGAAAGCAATGAGCTTTACCTGAAACAGTTGCTAATCGAGGCAATTATTTCCATAGGAATCAATGTAAATCCAATTAATTCGTTCTAGACATTCCAAAAAACACTCCAAACCCCATTTAATGGAGAATAAATATGGTCTTTAACCCTTTCAGATCCAATTTGTATTTTGGTTTTCCTAGGGGGCTTACTCTTTTTCTGCCGTTATACAACGGCGCTATATGCTTGCTAACACCAGTACTGCATGAGGTGACACATTGGATAGGCTCTGACAGCAGAGAGGCTGGCAATATACAGTAAAAGAACCCCAACGGAAGTCTTCCAACATCAGAGCTGTACAGCCTTAAATCATAATGTCTTTAGACATCAGACAGTGGATTGGAAAGGGTTAATACCAAAAATGAATATAAAAGACTACTGTAAAGAAAAAATGAACATTTACATGTTACTGTGTATTATCTGTGGTGTTACATAGGACTGCAGGTGATATCCACTACATCATCTGTCCTCAGTGTTATCACTGTGGTGTTACATAGGACTGCAGGTGACATCATCTGTCCTCAGCATTATCACTGTGTTCGTTTACATTGGAGTGCAACTGTACAGTACTAGTGTATTACCCATCGGCGATAATGTAGAAGGGTGGGTTGCATTAGCAGCAGGAGATCACGTCGGTTCAGCAGCAAGGTCCCGTGGGTCGGCACACACCGGTGTTATTAGAGGCAACCAATGGTAACAGATACAAAATTTGGGCTTTAAAAAAAAAAAAAAAACTTCCTTACTCGAAATCGGCCTTAGTAGAGGTCAATGCTAGTAGAGGTTTTATTTAGAGAATGGTGTGACTGATGAAAAACATTCAGCAAAAGAGGATCCTGTGGATGTGAAGAACTAATCACCGAAAGGGGTCAGAGGAGGATGTGGAGAATCACTCTAGACAGGGGCCGCACAGTTGGGAGCTGCCGAATAAAATGCTGGTGTTCCAACTAATGTGTCCGAACACACAGCAGGCTGCTCCTCGGGACAGATGAGATACAACACAGCGGTTTCATCATCTAGTGCAGGGGTCTCCAACTCCAGTCCTTAGGGACCACCAACAGGTCATGTTTTCAGGATATCCTATAGTAAGAACACCTGTGGCAATGTCTGAGGCACCGACAATAATTACATCACCTGTGCAATACTGAGGAAATCCTGAAAACATGACCTGTTGGGGGGCATGAAGACTGGAGTTGGGGAACACTGGTCTAGTGGAATCTACAACAAACTGCTGCAGTTCTAGATGGGGAGTCTCTAATAGAGTGACCATTCCATGTGTTTGTATGAGAGGTGCTGTGGATCTCCTTAACTTTTGAAGTTCTTATAAGTTTACTTTAGCGCCATCATCATCCCCAAGAGCTGGATTCACAATAAATGTTACCTGTCAGTGAATGGACTTACAGCGGATTTGCTAGTGAAGGTCTCGGTGATCAGCTCTGTTTCTTCTCCCTCCTCGTTCCTCAGTCTGCAGCTGCGGATGACATTGTCTTTAAGGAGCTCCTGGATGACTTCTGGGTGGGCGCTCTCCACAAAGTACCTGCAGGGGTCAGAAGATCACTTTAAAGGAGGTTTTCCTGCCACATTGACTGGCGAGAATCTGAACAGTGGGACCTGCAGAGTGCGGGCTGCTGCACAATGACGGCCACGGCCCTTACAGGGAAGGGAGCTACAGAAAGTCTATGGTGCCAACTGTGTCTTCTGCATTAGTGGGGGTCCCGGCAACAGACCCCACAAGTCATTTGTTAGCAACACCTTGTGCTGTATAAAGGTTTTCCACGACCGTCTGCACAGCATTACGCATCCTTCAGACCAGAGCTCCATGGTTAACCTAGGAAACCCTAGAAGTAAATCGTGCGCTCCTACAGGCGGAGTCCTTCGGCAGACAGTAAAATGCCATTACCAGCCAAGAACAAAGGCGGACAGGAGTCTGGGATAATGGTCAGACCAAGAAGCTTCTGACTGCCCCCATGAGATGAAAGGTGCAGGGGAGATAAGCGGTCACCAGCACTGCTCATCTGCCAGACAGCTGGGTGTCCTACAGCGCCCACCAGTATGCGGCGCAGCATTATATCGTACGGACACTATATGCCGATCCCATCTTACCTGTTGTGTTTCAACACCAGCTTCACCTTCCCATAGCTGACGGTACAGAGCTGCGGGGACAAACAGACAAGAAAAAGTCACCTGACGGGCAGTTAAAGGGTTAATGCCATTTCTAATATGGATGAATTCACACGAGCGATCCGTTAAAAACGGTCAGGATTATTAATGGGTTTTATTGTCTGCCCTTTGAGCGGGCAAAGGTTTCGCTAGCGAATACGCCCATGTCACACAGGCAGACTCTTTACAGGTCTTACAGAACCCCAAGGAGCGAACCCCCCTCCCCCTCCCCCCACCCCTAGACCTCCTCACACGGGGCATGGCTTGTGACAGATTCGGCTACTGCAACGAGGTCTGCAGCTCTCAATGGCACAAGGTCAGTTTTCGGCCTCTGGATTCACCAACAGCAACTCTTCGAATTCCAGGCCTTAACCCGTTCCCGCTGCAGGGCGTAGGTTTACATCCTGGCAGCCTGGTACTTCCCGCAACAGGACGTAAACTTACGTCCTGGAGATAGCGCGGGATCACATATGATCCCGCACTATCCCGCAGCGGGAGCCGGTTGTCAGTCACAGCCGGCGTCCCGCTGTTAACCCCTTCCCTGCCGCGATCTACTTAGAGTTCACAGAGGGAACGGAACTCGCGATGTTATCGCGAAAGTCCGGCCTGTCACCATGGCAACAGGACGCCAGACACTGGCGTCCTGTATTGCCTATGATCGCTGTATAAGCAATAAGGCATGGCAGAGCAGTAGCCCTGCCATGCCTTATGACAGCGATCATCAGGGCAGTGATTAAAGTCCCTCAGAGGGACACAAACAGTGTAAAAAAAAACAAAGATTAAAAAAATGAATTTAAAAAAAATGTAAAAAAGTAAAAAAAACATTTTTTTATGCTTTTTCTCAGATTAGCATAAAAAAAAGGTAAAAAAAAAATAAAACCCCACATATTTGGTATTGTCGTGTCCATAACGACGTGTACAATAAGCTGCACATGCTTTTGACTGTGCACGGAAAAAAAACGCTAAAAAAACGCTAAAAAACTGAGGCAAAAATGCTAATTTTTAGCATTTTGCCTAACTAAAAACGCAATAAAAGTGATCAAAAAAGCCGTATGTACCCCAAAATGGTACCAGTAAAACTACAGCTCGTCTCGCAAAAAATAAGCCCTCATAGAGCTCCGTACATCAAAAAATAAAAAAGTTACAGGACTTTGAATGCAGCGATTTAGAATAGAAAAAAAGATTTCCAAAAAAGGGTTTTTATTGCAGAAAAGTGGGAAAACCTAAAAAAAAAAAATGTAAGAATTTTGGTATCGTTGTAACCGTACCGGTCTGCAGAAAAAATGGAATGTCTTATTTATGCTGCATGATTAACGCTGTAAAAAAAAACATCTATGGCAGAATTGATGCGTTTTCTCTCCCTGTTATCATAAAATAATAAAAGTTTTACAATATAGTCTATGTACCCAAAAGTGGCACCAATAAAAACTACAGTTCGCCACGCAAAAAAACAAGCCCTTATACGGCCACGTCGACGGAAAAATAAAAAAGTTATGGCTTTTGATAAACGGAGAAGAAAATCCGGCAAAAATTGTTGCGTCCTTAAGCCCAAAATAGGCCATGTCATGAAGGGGTTAAAGGGGTTTTCCAGGGCTGAGCTATGAATGACCCATTCTCAGGTCGGTCGGGGCCAGCCACCTGGGACCCCCAACAATCCTCGGTGTGAAGTGGCCATAGTCCTTGGGCGAGCGTCCCACACACGGTGTTCTACATTTTATAGTGGCTGTGCCTAGTATAGCGGCTCAGTCGCATTCTCTTGAATGCGATTGGTCTGAACTCGGGCCATGTGACTGATGAGCGTAACGCCACATACCTAAGAAAAGGGGGCGGAGCTCACCCGAGCGCTGCAACCTCTTCAATTAGTTGATTGGCGAGGATCTTGATCCAATACTGATGATGAGCTATTGGAAGAATAGGCCTTCAATATCTTAGTTCTGGCCCCCTCTACGGCCACTACATAAGGGGCGGGGCTTAGAATATGATTGGAGGGCGTTTATTTTATTTTTTTCATCATGTTCATGGTTGTTTTTTTTTTCATTTTAACAGTCAGGAAAGACCTTCTGGAACTTTCTTACTCTCACTATTAGAGCTGCACCGGTTCTAGTTATACCCAGCAGTACGGTCATGTGATTTGTCACCCGGCGATCACATGACAGTGTATACACAGCGCTCAGGTGAGAGTGTATAGAGCGCTCCCGTCTCTAACAGCACGGATTCCCATCAACGCTGTGAAAGCCCAGAGCGACAGACTAAGAGCCACTAATGACCGCCATCAAATAAATAACGGATCGACGGTCATTAGGATGTTAACCCCTTCAAGACCAGAGATTTTTGTCCCTTTGTCTCTTTCTAAGAGCCATAACTTTACTTTTACATCAAGGTGTACTCTTTGCATGAGGATTTATATATTTTTTATAGTTTTATTTCATGTATTATATAATGTACTAAAAAACAAAAAAAAGCAAAAAAAACCTGCAATGGCGCCATTTTTAGGGAGGTTAGTTTTTAGGGCGTTGGCAGTACAGTAACAAAAAAAATTATACAAGCTTTGTTCTGTGGGTCGGTACAATTCTGAGGAGGCCGAATTTCTGCCGTTTTTTTTTATACTTCACTACTTCAAAAAAGTTTGTTTGTTTTTTTAAACAAAAACAAAAAAACAAACAATCGCTTTCCGTCGCCATAACCCTTTTCAGCGATTCGCCGCTGCGGGGTCTCATTCTTTTGCATGCTGAGCTGTAGTTTTTATTAATACTATTTTAGGGTACACATATATATATTTTTTTTAGCACTTTTTATTCAACAAAAACCTGCAATTTTGACATTCTGCACATTTTATGGTGTTCTCTGTGCGGGATACATATTATGATATTTTAATAATTTGGACTTGTGTGTACGCGGCAAGACGAAATATGTAAGGAGGGGTTATTGTTTAGATCTTTTCATGAGAAAAGTGGGGGGTGAACTTTAGCTTTTTTTCTTTTTGAAAATGGTAAAATATTGAATCCTTTTCTACATTTTTATTCAGTTCTCACGGGGCCCTCGAGCTTGTGACATGATTGTACTATATACCGCACTACTCAAGTATTGCAGTATACAGTAATGTGATTTTGAATATTGCCTATGAAGCCCTATGAATATGTCCAAAATGAGACTTTCCCACTAAGCAGCCGGCATCTGTGAACCGAGCAGCGCCCCCGACGGCTCACCTTGATAAACTGCACGATGCCTTCGGGGACGCCGGTTTTGCTCAGCTTCTGTAAATACTCAACGATGTCGGAGGTTTGCAGCCCAACGCTGACGGCGGCGTACAGCGAGTAGGCGGTGAGCTTGTACTCGTGGACGTGCACCGGGCGGCACACGGGCTCAGAGATGGCGACAAGAAAATCCTGGGCGTATTTATAGACCGGGGAGAAGGCTTCCAGGAAGATGTGTCCATCCGGGGCCTGCAGAACAGAAGAGACATAGACATCACTGGCGCCGCTTATCCACAGAGCAAAGGAGGAGGTGATTAGTGGGCAGATACCGCCCCAACCAGCAGGACCCTCCTTACAAGACACTTACCACCCAGAGCGGGCGGGAGCCGTGGTCGCCCTTCAGGGGCATCTGTGATCTGTAATCCTTGGCATTGTACTCGTCCAGCTTGGTGCCCGTCTCGTCAACTTGCTTGCCAGCAGCGGAGGGCACGGCTTCCTGGTCGTTAGTGGGCGCATCGTCGTCATCCTCCTCCTCTTCATCATAGTGACGCTTCTTGGATTTTTTCTTGTCTGGAACGAGGATCATCACCAAGGGTTAAAATATATCGCATGCCTGCGACCAGCGCTAGAACACGCTACATGCTACATACATGACCCTTCCTGGGCAGCCAACAGTGCGCTTACAACGTAGGGCTGCACAATCTCAGGTCGTCACGGCGACAGAAAATCACAAATGGCGACTACCGCACATTGCCTACTATACGGCAGCTTATGTTCTTCTATTCCTGTCTGTACGCAGGGAGCGCCCCCTGGTGGTGGTCGCAGGCAGACAATAGTTTATCACAGAGGATCGGTCGTCGCTCCTGATTTGTCGTTCGTGTTCACCATCACGCGTCACACAGCACAACCCATGACAGGCTCCGCTGTGGCATTGTGAGAGAAGCGAAGCATGGCACGCTGCGCTACTCCTCACATCAAATCAGACGGAACCGCCGACAGGACTGAACACAGCCTTAGGGCTTCTTCACACGGCCGGATTTACGTATTTTTGCGAGTGGCATACGCACAGAATAAAACCCAATGATTTCGATGGGCTCCTTTTTTTTTGCACGCACTTTTCTCACAAGCACGAAAAAAAAAATTGGACCTATAGAGGTCTGTAGGAGGGGCGCAAATACAGACACACGTACACGGAGGACAGCGCAATACAGCACACCGGCACTGCCTTGGGCTTAATAGCCATTTAAATCCAGGGCGGTGGCGATCCCCCCCCCCCCCCGCTGTGAACTATCGGCGCCAGCGCAAACATCCCCACTATTGTGTGCAGCCACTCGCACAAAGCCTCCTCGCTCACTGCGCAAAAAAGTGGCACAAGAGTAAGCATATTTTGCAATCCGCCCGTAGCAAATACTTGTAGTAAACCAACAAGGATGGCGCGTCTGTTCGTAGGACTCTGTGTTCCGTAATCCCTCTGTTACTCTTCCTGGAAACTTCTGAATAAGATCCCTCTTATCTGGAATGATTACTGTGCAATTAACCGCCGGCTCGTGCGAAACAGAACGATAATCAGCGTGAGAGCGGCCGACGACGGAACGGCGAACGGGAACCTGTTCACTTATCTTCACTTTACGCAGCTATTAAAAAAAAAACAGACTAATTGCTCGCCGTTTCGGGTAAAAAGTGACAGTTCCGTCGTTCACAGACGCAGGAGGGGCGATATCTCTCCCCCGACAACCAACGAGCCGCTAAACGAGCAAAACCGACAAAAAATCTGCAAGGACTAATTATCTGCACGGGTAAACGGACGCCGTTCAAAAGCAAACATCGCCCATCGCTCGTTCCAGCCGTTAGTCGCTCCGTGAAAAAAGGAGCCGAAGCCAGAAACGGTTGGATAGCGCTCTACGTTTAACAACGTCTTACATGGTCTGCACCAACCGGACAATCGCGGAGTGCCGGGACATGCCAACACCATGAACTTCCAGGAAGAGTAACAGAGGAGCGACAGAACGGTTATATCACGAGGATGAAGTAGATCAGACGCCTCTGGAGGGGCGGGAGCTCCTTCTTAAAGGGGTTGTCCAAGAGTGACTTTTATCACGTACCCATAGGAACGTATGGTGGGTGGAGGGGCTCACCGCTGACACCCCACCGCTCCCGATAACAGGGGTCACACAGAACTGACTCCTCACTACAAGTCTCAGCACGCACAGCAGGATCCTACAAGTCTGCACACATTGTGGTGGGAGAACTACAACGCCCAGCATCCCTGAGCTGACACTGCTGTGGGCCCACAAGAGCCTCCAGCGCCTCTCGCCTCTCACCTCGGTCCCACTTGTCCTTCTTGCCCATGCTGCAGCGCTCAGTGACCCGGCAGCCTGACAAGTAGAGGTATCCAACAGAAGATCAAAACCCCGCCCCCTGCAAAGGATTAACCAATAATATCGTAGAGCGGAATTCTGTGACCGGAAGCTCATCCAACTTCCGGAAAGCTGACCAATCAGCACAAGGGGCGTGGCTCAACGTGCGCTCGGTCGCTTGCGTAAATACAATGTTGTCATTTGGAGAGAATGTTAGAGCGGCGCATGCGCAGTATTCTAATTGCGGGCTGCGCATGCGCACTACTCTTGTTAAAGGGCCGCGCGTGCGCAGTTCATACGTCTGTACGCACTGTGTTTTGTAACGACAGGATTCGTTCGGGCTCGTTCACACGGCTATGCTGCGTATTTCGGCCCGTGAACACGTGGCTGGCTTTCTGCGTATTTCTGTCTACCAGCTTTTTTTAAGGCGCATAAAGGGCGGACTCACACGGGTGTATTTGTGCGCGCAATCTGCAGAGAACAGAACCCGCACGTTTTCAATAGGTTTTTGTCGCAGCAGTTTAATGTTTACATTCCGCGTGCGTCAAAATGCCGCCACGTGTTCCAGTTTTCTGCGCATTTGTGCACCAAAGGCCCCACAGTATTCTATGGAGGTACTGATGCAATACACTGCGCACGTTCGCAGGACGTCGAGCACATCTGGTACTAATATGGCCGCACAACCGGTTATGGCGTGCTGCAGGAGCGTCCCGCACCGCTGTGAATGATCCCCGCAAAACGTATACTAAAACGTGCTAAACTGCACCCAAAATAAACTTTCACGGCCTAAGCACGTTGCGCTTACTCTCGCTCGCGGCCGCCCTGAGGGTACGCACCTTTCTCTCCATGATGTGTTCCGAGGGATGCCCAACGATAGAACACGGCGCGATTATTTCTCACAACGCACAAATCTCACGTAATTTTCTTGCCAGCGTGAATGAGGCCTGGGGGCGTGTTGTTTCCTGACGATGGCGGACCGCACACGGACCAATTACCTCAATTTGCTGCACTCTGATGTGCGTTTTACACGCGGCATCTGAGTTGCGGCGGTGAGCAGGGGGGGGGGGAGAGAGATCTCCCCTTCGTTCCTCCCCGCTCTCCCCCACCGCCGGCACCCGAACCTTTTCTCTCGAGCGGGCAGGTACTCGCTAAGGGCAATGCTCGCTCATCACTAGACGTGGCCTTGTACCGGCGGTCTGCGAGCAGCCTGAGAGGTCGTGGCGGCAGTTTGCCTTCTGTAACATCCTAAGAGGAGAAGAACAGAAGAAACGTTTGTTCGCTTGCGGTCCGGCCGAATTTTGTTTTTGATGGAAAGATAAGCGTGAAGCAGAGGGCCGTTCTTTCCGCTGAAAGACAAAAACTGGGTGCAGTTTATTTTTTCCAACATCGTAAACAACAGATGGGGGGAGGGGCTTCTAACGGAAACTATCGCACTTGTATCCATTTTACGTGTCCATTAAATCACACTGCGCTCGCGCCTTTGTAGAACTGGAGCTTGTGGGTTTGTTCCCATTTCCGAGAGCAGCGGCGCCCTATGAAACCCATTCAGGCTGCATTCACACTGGCATACTTTAGACCGATCCAGCTTTCTTAAAAATCAGAGCCTGTTCGTGTAATGGAGACGGCCAGCGTCCGCTTAGTTGTATCCTTCAGCATGTAAAGCATGGCGGCTCTTCAGTGAATGCGGTCAGTGGTCGCACCGCTCTCTGACACCGCTGGGTCTTTGGTTCAAGTCTCATCAACCTCCCTCCATCCATCGATCAGCCTGTAATCCGAGCCTTTGGCCGATGCACATTTGGCGCTGTGTATTCGCACGCACATGAGCGTTTCATTGTACTTTTTGCAGGTGCACATTTACGCATACATAAAAAGGTACAACCGCGCTCCCACTCATGGCAACGGGCAATTAGTGTAATAAGGTCAGTAGGTGCTCTTTCCCTGCGCAAATACACAGAAAAACCACGCTGCAGACAAAGTGTGTGCGCAAAATACACCTACCTGAACGAACCCCTCGAAATCAACAGGCTCTATTCACCAACTTTTTATTTTCTGATTTTTTTAACTGAAAAATCGGCCGTGAATAGCGGCAGCTCATCCGAGGGGGTGTGGCCATACAGACTTTTTTTTTTTCCTTACTTGGATGAATAGTCAGAGAGAAAAAAAATAAAATAAAAAAAAATCCCAGCGTGTCTTATTTGTGGCGATCAGACAAGAACAGTATATGTGACGGAGCAGGCAGCACAGCCGTGGTACCCGTGAGCGGACCGATCCGAGGAACTCGGGCGTAACTTTGTAACAGTCAGTGGGCATGTAACCACCAAAGAATAAAAAAAATGAGCCGTGCTTCCGTGCGGATCGGTTCACTCCAGTTTGTATCACTTAGACATCCGTTTCACTGTACGGGATGATCAATGGCTGCTTATCAGGACAGCCAAAAGCTAGGCGGACTGATGTGGTGGTTCCAGGGATCTGTGGATGATGCCCACTGGATGCATCAGTGCTTCGGCCACAGTCACATGGTATATGATGGACACCTAACTGCAGGTCCACCGGCCAGAACAAGCAACACGATAGATCCGTAGTGATTTCAGGTGTGTTGGGCCAGGGCCATCATCCGTAACATGGGTGTAATGTGGCCTTAGGTGGTTTTACATTCAGTCAGCCATCAGCATAGACCCCCTCCCCCCCCTCACTCGGCAGCACCGCACCATACACAATGGGAGCCTATTGGTGATAAATGCTGCCATATGCACTTAGAGATTGGGAATCCACTGCAGAAAATAAACCCCCTAAAGGCGCCCACAGCCAGGCAGTGTGGTCCGGGTAGTCCGGGGCGGCCGGCATCTCTCAATCATTTTTTAAAATTAAGATAGTTGAATAAAATTTAAAAAACGCTCTTCTTCACCTTCCATCTCTGTAGCCCTCACCGCAGCGGTCTTCACGGACGTCCAATCATGTGACAATCATGTGATTGCTTCAACCAGTTCCCAGCCTCACCAATATTGAGGCCGAGTGCTACGCGGTGACCGCATGTGCTGGTACTACCGTCAAGTGAAGCACATAAAGGTGGAATTATCATGAGTGGAGCATTATTACTGAACAGGGCTTTATCACTGAGTGGGGGCACGTCTGCTTTTTGTACCCCTGGGTGGCATTATTACTATGTGGGGCACTATAGATGGGAAGATTGTGTAGAGGTGTGGAAAACAGACAGGCTACTTAAGAATTGAGGTGCCAAATGTGCCCGTGTGTCAAATTCTGCAGGGAGAAGTTATCATGGCAGTCTGGGCCAGATAGATTAAAGGGAAATTGAAAATCTCCAGCTGGAAGAGGCGTCGCCTGTGATCAGTGGAGGCAGCTGTACTGTACTCACTTATATGATCAGCAGAGGCTGTGTAGAGCGGGTGGCTACTGGCATATGGGCACTGTTGGGGGTAATATTGGTTGTTGTAGTGTTTAGTTTTCCTCCAGTAATAGTGTGGTGTTATGTAGTCACAGGTAGGGAAGTATAATATGGCCACAATCTACTGTTATTGTTCATATTAATGCTGTTATTCACTATGTGATGATAATGTGTGATCATGATGTGACGGTCTCATTTGGGCCTTAGATAGCGGTTATAGCAGGAGCCTGGCTGTCAGTAGACAGCCAAGCTACTGTCTTAAAAAGCCGTATAGGTCGTCAGTAAAGAGGGGTAAGGGCCGTCACCAAGAAGTTAAATAGATGCCACTGTTCTACAGTAGCTCAGGCTGGAACAGATCATAGAATGGTAGAGGTGGAAGGGACCTCCAGGGGGCGCTGCAAATATAATTGGCTATTTGTAGCCCTCCATTCTGTACCTTATTGTAATGCACGCCTCTATAAATGGCTATTTCCTCCATTCTGTATCTTTAATGTGACATGCTGTGAACCTGTTTGGTGTAGGCTTAGTTATCTAGAGCCATGTTAATTGTATGAACTCCACTTCTGTTTGTATAGGTCTGTCCATATACATTGTATCTCCAGTCTGTACATCCTGTGATACCATCATCATGGTCCAGGGAATTGAGTCTTGTTGATTCTGAACCTTTCATCAATAAAGCCGGCTACTTCAGAAGGTGGGGGGAGGGGGGTCTCAGATTGATAACATCTTGGATGCAAAGCTTGGAGCATATGGCAGATGACTCAGTACTTTGTGTATAAAACAGGAGACAAATTGTCATAGATCAGAAGCATTTTGGACCTGTGATGGGGAATACCCTCACACAGTGTCCTTCCCACGAGGCTCCCTGTTCTATGACCTTTCGCCGTTGCTTCTCAGGCTGAAGCACAAAGCAGATAAGTATACGTAAGGCCGCCTGCAGACGGCCGGGTCGGATCCGGCTGTGAGAATTCTCGCAGTGGGACCCGACCCGAGCGTCTGCAGCGAGCAGAGTGTCACTCGCCTGCTCCCGCACCCCCCGACTCTTTCATGTGCCGGCAAGTGGCGTTCCTGTCCGGGGCTCGAGCATGCCGTGATTTGTTTGCCGTGTGAGATTTCACGTGGCGGTCTGCATAGGACTGCGTTTGTTAACGGAATCCTATGGCAGCTTCCAGGGGCGGAATTTCCACCCGTCTGCAGGCGGCCTAAGGCTCTTGGTGATGTACGGATTAATGTAACCGGTGTTCAACTATTGTTTACCAAAGCGTTTATGCACTATCCCCTACTTTTATGTAAATTTGTATTAATACATTGTGTTGTATCAGCCCACTTGTCCTTCTTTAAAGCCGTATCCGAACTTGTGGTTTTCTAGTTGGCAAAACATAGGGTCATCGGGTCCGAGCCCCTGCTCAGTGCAGGATTCACTAAATCATCCCAGACAGATGTCTGTCCAGCCTTTGTTTGAACACTTCCACTGAAGAACTCCCCACCTCCCCCTGGTAACCTGTTCCACTCATTGATCCCCCTCACTGTCTAATATCTAAGCTGTGTCTCCTCCCTTTCAGTTTCATCCCATTGCTTCTAGTCTCTACTTGTGCAGATGAGAATAGGGCTGATCCCTCTGCAGTGTGACAGCCCTTCAGATATTTGTAGACCGCTATTAAGTCTCCTCTCAGCCTTCTTTTCTGCAAGCTTAACATTCCCAGATCCTTTAACCGTTCCTCATAGGACATGATTTGCAGACCGCTAACAATCTTGGTAACTCTACTGTAAACCGAAGATGCCAAAGTCGAGCTTCACTGCTAATTAAAGTGCATGTAGTTATCTTCAGCCGCAAGCAGCAGCTCCGTGGTGTAAAAAGGGGAGACCAAGTAGTACAGAAAAGCCTGATGTAGACTGTAACAACCACGTGTGGTCACATTCCCACACCCAATGTTTCCAACTGTTACTGCAGGAGGCAAGCGAGCCAAAATCATTCTAGGTGGCTTATTTCTGCCTGTAAACTGTGGTTCCACGGGTGGAAGGAGTGTTCTGTCTTTAAGTATCTGTTAAGATAAAAGAAGCAGCACTACGTCAGCTGCTTTTACACGGTACGGCCTGTTAGTGGAGATAGGCCACAGTCGTCCCAGCGAGGACCGTTCTTGTGCTTTTAGACAGAACTGCTTATCGCTGAATGGAGGAAGGAATGATTCCAGTCACCCACCTCCATGCACAGTAAACAGGCAATCATTCATAGATGAAGCACTGCCTGTTCACACGGGCCAACTTGTCGTTTACTTGATACACAGGCATAGACTGCTACCTGCATTTACACTGAACGATACTCATTCAGATTCCTGCTGATTGCAGGAACCTGAACGATATTTCGGCCCTTACACCTCGTCTATGCCAGTGATCCAGCGCTACAGTCTGGATCCTTCTGGACTTTGTTTAGGAACGGCTACCACTGCAGCTAATCGGCTGCACCATTTTCCTGGCATCAGGACTCGCAGCATCTGAGTGGTGGATGGCAGAAGGACAACACATTAGCATGGTGACTGGCTGCAGCAGGCCGATGGTAGCCTTCCTACAGAAAGCCTGGGAAGCCAGCGCAGCTGCAGCACTGGTGAGGATGATGGAGAACCACTACTTTTATTTTAAAGCCGTATTTACACAGGCGCTAAAGAGCCGCACCCGAGATTCTTGGGAATGACGCACTTCGCACAGTACTTGCATACCCTATCCATGTGCAGGACCTTGGACATTTGCGTGTAGCACTTTTGTGTGAGACTTGCATGAAAAAAAAAGAACTTACTGCGATTCTTTTGTTGCACCAGTGAAGAATCACCCATGGAAACAGACCCGTTGCAAGTAATGGGGTCTATGGTACGAGATGTGTGTTTCTTGTAACAGGCCCTTTACACAATGATTATAGCTCAAAATACGTTCAAATAAATGAAAATGAGCGATAATCGTTAGGCGTAAATGCGAGCATCATGCTCTGTTTCGTCTAAACGATTTTAAGCTGAACCTAAAACCCATGCTTCAGCGGCAGAGAGAGAAAGTATCTCTACAGGAGGCAGGAGGTTACATTGTATTCTGGCAGCAGCCCAGATGAGAACACAGCTGTTTGCACAGCTCGGTGTGTAACAAATCACCCGCTGAGCTCTGCAAAGAGCTTGTAGAGGCCCATTTACATGCAAATGATGATGACAAAAGTGTTAATGGACATTAGTGTCCATTAACACGTTATGCAAAAAGATCGCTAAAACTTTTAATCTTTTAAAAATCATCTTTGTGGGTGGCCATAAAACTCAAAACTCATGAGAATAATCGACCATTTAAATACAGATTAATGGCTATTTCAGACGACCGTATATCAGCCAGGTTTGCACGCCGAGCCGATATACGATGTCCCTATCTGCAGGGGAGGAGGATGAAAGAGCCCAGAGCAGGAACTGAGCTCCTGCCCCCTCTCCACTATTTGCAATAGGAGGGGGCAAGATGGGGGCGGGGCTAAGTAACAGCGCTCAGCTCCGCCCCATCTCTCCCCCTCCTATTGCAAATAGTGGAGAGGGGGCGGGAGCTCAGTTCCTGCTCCTGGCTCTTCCATCCTCCCCCCCCCCCCCCCCCACAACCCCTGCAGACAAGGACACCGTATATCAACTCGGCATAAAAACCCAGCCAATATATGGTCATCTAAATAAGCCCTGAACAGAGCAGGATCCCATTTAAAACAAACAAAAAAACTAAAATCACAGCGGACAAACCCTTTAAAAAGGAATCTACTGCAACATAGTATGCTAGGCCTAGTACGAAGGTGCTGCGTCCGATGGAGACCTTCATCTTCAGAAGCCTCCAGGCAGGTCGGTCTATACAGCGATAGAATGGCTCAGAATGTCCAATAATCCGGGAGCTTCACAGCTACGTTCTTCCCACCCTGACGGCCGCGGCACACAGACTAGGGAGATAAAACCGAATTTATTTAATGCTAATAAAACACAATTGGACAGGTGGCGCCTGCATGTCAGATTCTAAGAAGAGATCGATTCAACAAGCCATTTGATCAAGTGCAACCATTCATCAGGTGTAAGAAATGGGAGGGGGGGGGGGGTAAAAAGGCGTAAATAAAAAAAAATCATCATAAGACATAACAAAATAGTGTTGGATCCAGCCTCAGACACGTTATACAATACGGATTCAAGTCGATTATGTTTCTTTACTATGACAGGTCACTTAGAACGTGTTGCTGGCGCAGCGGTGGAGAGGGTCTGTCTCGTGAGAACGCCATGCCACAACAAGGGCGCAGACACGCCGACGACGTTCTCCCCGGGACAGAAGTCTCATTAATGCCTATTCTACATAAACCAGCGCCCGCCCCTGCGCCAGCCACGGTATAATAAGCTTCAGTACATAAGAAGGTACAGTATAAGAACACCCAGAAGCGATTAAGTAGCTCAGTATATTAAAATCTCCATGTTTGACAAGCACAGACAGTAGTACATCGCACGGACGCTTTCACGCACACGCCTGCAGCTGCTCCGGATTTTACAATCAATGTATCAATTAAAATAAAATCTTAAAAAAATGTGCAAAACATTTACAGACCAATAAAAAATGCTGTACAGTAAGATATATATATATACTATATATAGTGCCCGACGGCGTACAATCACCTGTGGAACTGCTTCATAACGGAGGGCAGGAACGAGGATCGGCGTTCACAGAAGGGGTCGTCCAGTCTCATGGGGGTAAAGCTTCAGGGTCTGTATAATGGAAACTTCCGTGGCTTCCAGCTCCTCACCAAGATCTCCGCTTTGTGTCAGTGAGCGAGAACAGTCCTATTTCCACTGAGGTTCCATTTACACGGAGCAATAACCGAGCAGGACGCCGGATCTGCGCCAGAGGCTTTGAACAGAACCGAAGACTATTGGAATATTCTTGTTCACTGCCAGCAAGCGGATCATGAAAATGGAGAGGAACTGAACAGAAACGGTAGATTATACGCAGGACCTGTTATACGATGGCTTACAAAAGGCTGGACAAGCGGGATACGGATGCCTGATGTGAATCCATCACAAAACGGTTTGAATTTGCGCATGTCTACGGCCAACCCCAGAACGGACTACGAAACCCTCACCTGCGAAATGTGGAGGCGGCCATCTTTACAGAAAAAGCAGTAAACCTAATGAAAACGCGCCATGCTGAGGAACGTGGGACAAAGTACGGATGAGAAGCCCGGAACGCAAGATGCCAGTGACATCATGAAGTCTGTATAATACCCCGACTAATAATCTGCAGCCCGGGACCGTTGCAATGTGTCAGACCATTGAAGCCGGGGCCATCCATATCTGCACGGAGGCCATCCCGCAGCTGCGTCGCCCCCTGCAGGACAGGCTACAGCCCCTCATAGCCAGACTTTAAAATGGGCTTTGCAATATGAAATCATTTATTCGGCCATTTCCGAATGAGTGTCCCGATATTTGCATATTGCTAGTTCACCGCCATTTGATTTCTCCATAGAAGAAATAAGAGGCGGTGACCGAAGGAACGAGGAGTAAATACTGCTGACAAGACGGGGGTCACGAGGCCTAAATCATAGCCCAACTCCGATATGAACATGCTGCCATTCGGCCTCTTCCATATTCTTGCTCACAGGGGGCAATATTAGGACAGGGCCGATGGAGGAAATACAGTCTGGACCAATATTCTTAAAGGGGTTTCCCAGGCAAAAGCTATGCATGACCCATGCTGAGGTCAGTTCGTCAATAGATGAAGCTTCAGAGGCTCGTTAAACGGGACCCTCGGCGATCACCTGGCCCAGCTGTCAGTGCGTCATAGCAGACGGGACCGGAAGTGGACTGGCTGCCTTCATACCCGCTGAAATCAATGCCAGCTGAAGTCGGCCAGTAGATCTCCGCCATGCGGCATGATGGAGGGGCATACAGAATAAAATACAGCACTTTCATGGGCTATGTTAGGTTTTCACCACGAGCCGCCGTCTTCAGTGATGCTCCTAGTCCTGTGACCGGAGTCGGCGGCTCCTGGAGTCTAATATCAGTTCCGTCTCCCCTGCAGCCGAGCGACAGCTTCATTTCTGATCCTGCAGGATGACTGAGTCAAGTAAACTTTCTTCGGTTTAGGCACCGTCCTGCTACGGTCAGCGGACGTTCAGGCACTGATGGTGTGAACAGCTCTGGATGCGGCCGGTAGAGGGCCCCTCCCGGGATACATGAATGTGGCCCCCAGGTTTACATAGGTTACAATTATTTATCAGCCGTTTCCTTTCCTACATGCAGATGCCGCGCTGCGCACTCCGTGTGAGAAACCGCGTGCAGCTCCACTTCACACCAAAGAGGTAACTGCTTATAAGATGGACATATCTAGGGGATCCAGAAGATGCGAGATCTGCCGACACCATAATGCTGACGGAGCAGGCACTGGGAGAAATAACCCTGACGACCCAAATAAGACCCTTCACAATGGGGTGCCCCACCATCATGGAACTAGACACCTGAAGGGCCCGGATAATGGCTTCATTATATACCCCTCCGCTCTGAGAAAACCCGGTACATTTTGCAAAGCCAAAACAGGTCACCAAATACCCTCGTTGCAGCTCAAGACGCCTTGGAAATAGGAAGAGTCTATTACGAAGAAGTCTGAAAGGCATGACTCACTCTGTGGGACCTGAACTTGCCAAATGAGAGTACTTAAAGGAACCGGTCACCAACTACAAGTACCAGAAACTAAGTTACGGTGCTTATAGTTTAGGCGACGATCAGTCCGAGGAGCCTCTTATCATACACGGTCCTCTGTTCCAGCAGCGCCCCCTGCCAAAGACAGCACGCACACAGCATCTCTACGGGAGAGCATGCACGGCCTTCTGAAAAGAGTCCCGCTTGTTATGCATGCACCGACTTCGTTAGGGGACACCACAGGACCAGTCGAGTATGAAGAGAGGCCCCCTGGACTCCATGTCACCTAAACTATAACATTATGGTGATTACAGTAGGCGGCAGCTTCCCTCCCAGGTCAGCCTCACTAGAATATCATACAGCTGTCCTATAATGAAAAGCGCCGGCCACAACTTACGGTTGCCGTTAGGTTGGTACTTAAGGGTCGGCTTCTATTTGGTAAATAAATGGCTGCAGGCAGTTCCTGTAATATCTGGGGGGTGAGGGGGGGGGGTTCAAGGCTTTACACAGGGGGAGGTAAATAATTACACACGACACATCTTTGGCATTTACAAAGTTAAAAAAGTGCCATACATAGCAAAACCCAAAAGTTTGGTCAGTCCTGTACCGTTATGGAGCCACACAAGTCACTCTGTACCGGGGGGCAAGGAGACATCCCCATCTTACAGTAACGGACAGCTGACCGCAGCGGATAAGTCAACAAGGTAGAAGAAAAAGTTCTGCAACTTGCTAATATCCTGTTTTTCAAGATCTCTGCTTGCTACAAGGAAACATTCACATCAAGAAGCTGAAAGCGAGCGCAGACCCAATACTTCTAACAGCTGAGGGTTTGCTGCAACTGTATCAAGTCTACACAATACTAAGACGAGTAGCACAAACGTCTTGTGTCTTGCCACAATGTGTCAGTGCAGGGGTCCGGGGGTTATAGCTTATAAAGGGTAATCCCCCGGGAGTAGTTTGCATCCTGCTGGTTTGGGGGACGTGCGCACATGGCAGAAATTGGGCAGGTTTTCCAAAATCCAAATGAAATCTGCATGGCTGGTGCGGATTGTGATGCAGATCAGAGCAGATTTCACCTTCTCAATTGGAAGGGTGAAGTTTGCTGCAGATCCAAATCCGCATTGGTTTTTGACACCATTTCTGCTCCATGTGAACAAACCCTTAAAGCAGTTTAGAGTGTTTCTAGCACAAAATAATACCCATTTCATCATTCTCTGCTGCTGGGGGCGGGCTCAAAACAGAATTAGTTTCCTTCCCCCTCTGGCAGCTGACAATACAGGGTTGTCTAGAAAGTAAGTCCCACATATTAACAGTGCTAAAGTGGGCCTTACTCTATAGACCCCCTGTACGCAGTCTACCATACTGCTCTGTACACGGAGGCTCCTCTGCAGTGAACATAGTGCCGCAGACGCCTCATCCGTTCTCCCAGAGTCCGCCATCAGTAAGCAAGTCTGAAATTCTGTCTCTTTTCAGACTGCTGTGTGCGCTCTTACACAGAAGTCTAAAAAGATCTGAAAAAAAAAAACAACAGATCTTCAGACTGCGGTGGAGGCGGGCAAGTATAAAAAAAAATTCATTCCCGACTCCCTGTCACCTCCCCGAACAGCACAATAACTTATTTTATTGTGCTGTTCGCTGCTGACAGGTCCCCTTCAGTGGTGGGGTAACCCCATTACAGTATTACCTAGACTGGATACAGTGATACGTTTTGTAGACGAGAGCTGGTTACAATCTGAACGGGTCTCTGGATTGAAACAAGAATGTTTCCATTCTGACAGCAAGCACAGATCTTGAAAACTGAAAGGAAATGAAAAAAAGTTACAGAACTTTGTTACATGACGTTACCCTTTCTGATGACCCCTTTCCTTCCCTGATATCCAACCATTCAGGAATGTACAGGCATGAATTTGGCACTTTCTGAATACACGCAGCCAAAGATCATCTCCTCTGCGTACCGCCGGACACACGGAACCTATATACATACATGTTCATACAAGGGCACATAAAAACCAACACACGACATCGATACAAAAACACAATCACGCAGACATGAGTTAAAGGCACTGGTATCAACTGCGCAAGACCAAGGCGGTCCATAATGGCTTTTTGAGACAAACCCGCAGCCTACACGCCGACAAGGGGACACTAACCGACGGCTCGCCGCACAAAGCGGCCGCAGCAATTAACGGTGAAATGACTGCGGTAAACGAGACTCGCCGCCGCATCAGCCACCACCGTGCCAAGTATTCAGTAGGAGCCAATGTGCCGCCAACAGGATTTAATAGACATAAATGGCAGTTTGCAGCAGGACGCCGGATGAATTGCAGTTATAGGGCAAGAGAACGAGTGCAGACGTGGGAATAAAGCAGTCTGATAGCGACGTGCATCAATGGGAGGCCATTAAACCAGTCCGATTCACCGAGGCCGTATTTACACGTGAGACATTGCTCTTGCGGTGATGCTGCGAGATAGAAAAAGCACGTTTTTTCGTGCGAGAATAGTACTTGCACAGTACGGTCTCCCGCAATCTCACAGCGCATGGATGAGGTCCTTTTACACGGGGCGATTGACAGAAACCCAGTTCTTGTCCCAGCAAGAATCACTCTGCCGCCCGCCTGCATTCGCAGTGAATGGGCAGTCATTCATAGATAAACAACTGCCTGTTTACACGGCCGATCGTTGTTTAACTTTAATGCCTGCACGATCCGGGCGACAAATGATAAGTGAATGAATTATCATTCGCTGTTCACTCGCTGGTAGCATTTACACTTAACGCTCACCGGATTCCAGCAAGAATCTGCATTGTATCGTCCCGTGTAAAGGGACCCCCAGAACTAATGGGTTAAAGGGGTGTTCTGAGCTTATAAAGTGGTGGCATATTAGGAATGGTTGGTGGGGTCTCGGGTCCATGATGCAGAGTGTGGAAGGAACAGTTTTTCTCTCTTATGGAGCTGCATGATGACCTCCTACAAGTGGATGGGAGCGGCTGCAGTTCCCTCGCCAGCGGCCCACAGGAGGCGCAAAAATGCAGTGGTCCCTTGATTCTCAAGATCAGTTGGAGTCCCAGAGGTCAGACCCCTTAAAGATATAGTGGCAACACTTTATAAGAGGAGAACACCCTTTTAGGCCAGTTCACACTAGCAGTTTTTTGTAAGATTACGTTTTTCCAGTTTCCCATTTACTACAATATTTAAAGAATTACCTTTTTCAGTTCTTTTTGACCTGGTAACAGCGCAGCGATCCACGCTTTTGTTCCAGGGTAAAAAAAAACGGAATAGAGACGGAAAATTAAGAAACTGACTGAAGGTTTTCAGTTTCAGTGCATTTCTTTGGGCAGGAAAACGTTTTTTTTTTCCTCTGTTTTGCTGCTTCGACAACAGAAAAGCTTCACCGCTATGTGAAACGGACCACAAGGATTTAAAAAGCCATCTGATGCCACTTTCTCGCACAAACAGGATGCGCCCGGCGAATTACTTCTGCAGGTTTGAGATTGGGCCAAATTTCTCCCTCCTCCCCATTCCGTACCTGATCACCCCCCGGGGGTGGCATAAAGCAATCAATGATGGAGCGTAACATGACGCTCACACTGGACAAACCCTTACTGCAAGTGCATGTGGGGCAGAGAGCCACATTTCATTGCATGAACTCGCTGCCGCAAATTATACAACGGCCCCCGGAAAACGAAAGAGTTGGTACGCAAAATGTGTGAAATTTATCATGAACTTCCACATTTGGGTCAAAAGGTGAAAAAAACCCCGTAACAAATCAAATAAGTGAAAAAAGTTGACATTCTGTTGATTTTATAATCCGCACTAGGAGACAATTTGCGCAGCTTGCGTCTGCCGTAAAATCTCGTCCGCTCACCTTGTACTGCATTCCGCTGCGGACTTTTCTAGCCCGTATTGGCAGCGTTTCTGTCCCACATGAATCTACCCTTAAAAATGTTTCAGGCCTTGACTGCGAGACGCCTCGAGCTGCCGCCGTGTAACAACCAACTGTTTTCAATGGCTTCATTCACGCGGCCGATAATTTCTGTTCGACATGGACAGAATTTGCGCACAAAAAGAGCGATTTTTCACTCAAACGGATGGTCAGAGGCTGAAAATTCCCTACCCTTCCCATTTTTGAGAATCTCGCACAAGAGTGGCATGTGTAATGTGTGGCATCTTGTACTTCGCACGTGTGCTGTGCCATGTAGGTTACGGCTGAGAATCTCAGCAGCAACTCGCATCGCCCATGTAAAAAATACAGCCTTAGTAGATGTGGGCCACTGTGTCCCAAACCTAACATACTTCATTTTAACTCCTGGTACTTTAAGAAAACTGCTTGCTGTCATTGAATACTAACTTTCTTTCCATCAAAAAGATGAAAATTCATCCTGAACACCCCCCCCTCCGAAAAGTGGTGGGTGCTTGTCATGGCAGGGGGCTCGTCACAGTGTATCAGAGCCCTCTGCTCTGATGGCTCCGCAGCTGTGTAAGCAGGACAAGTTCAGGTTGGCATTTCATGCTCTGGCTGAGCAAGCAGGGATGTTGAAAGCGAGGAGTTTGAAACGCAAAATATATTAGAAAGTTGCAAAACTTTTTGCTGCACATTTACAGAACCCCCTGGAAGGAGAATGTTCATTACAAAGTGATTGGTGGAGGTGGGACCTCTGGGACCCCAACCGATCCAAAGCATGAAGTCTCTGAGATCCTAGTTTAGTGCTGCGCACCTTTATCGTTTGACCGCACACGGCGACACAAGTAACTGCAGCCAGCCCAATTCACATGAATGCAGCTATTTTCCAGTTACCTGTGAAGCCCGTGGAGGGAATGCTGCAGGGGATGCAGCACTAAACGAGACGGTCATTCTGAAGATCAACAGGAGTCCCAGAGATTGGACCTCTGCTAATCATAAAGTCAGATGGTAAAAAGGACACATTCACTTCTGCCGGTCAGTAAGGGAATGACACTATTGTGAACGGAAGTCCAAATAACGTAGCAGAAAACCGCGGCGCTACTGAACTGCCTGAATGACATGTGAGGTTTGCTGCGGCTCGCTCCCCAACAGGATAAACGCACTTGACTTATTTCACAATATAACAGATTAAAAAGGTAAAAATATTAAAAACCTTTCATAAAGTGGCGCCCCACCCCCACCCCCCGACGTGGAGCCAGTGGGCCGTCTGCCTGCCTGAGAAATACTGAACCCTGTACTACAGAGGTGGGAAGTAAAATGAATGCGGGGACTAATGAGAAGTTCTCCATTGCCCCAGAGGACCTCGCGGAGTGATGCGCAGCGCTTCGGGCTTGCTCAAAAGCACAGCTTTAACAAAAAAAACAAACAAGTAACGAAAGACAGTAGGCAGCCATGACAGTTATGGCGTCCTCGCTTGTGGAACGGAGAATGAACCCATAATCCTACAACTTTAACATCAGTTATTCAAGTTTCATTCAGACATGTACCCATTGATCCCCAAATCTCAAGAAAGCAGCTTCAGTCGAACCCATCTGTAAAATTAGTAGCGACCCTTTGGTGATGGTCCGCACACCGCGCCATCTAATCTTCCCTCGGCATTCTGTGATTAAAGCAAAAGAACCACAGATAGGCTTGATATCAAATGGACAACAAAAAAAAAAAGCCACAGAAGTCAAAGCTTAAAAGGAAACCATCAGCAAGAATGGCCTTTCAAGTTAACGCATCTGTAAGAGGCCCTGATAACGCTACGCCGGTGGCCATTATTCCAATTACGATAAGGCAACGGTCTCTGGTGGCAGCGAACCTCCCCGACGTGTGCCTGCAAAGCAACCTGCAGTTTCACTATAATAACCACCTAAACGGCGCGGCGGAAATCCATAGCTCAGCCGGAAGCTACTGCCCTGTATTTTACCGTAAACATGGATTTAACCTGTGAACGCGCAAAATCTGCGCATGGAATTTCAACCGCGATTCCATGTTAAGAGACAACACAGACCTGCATGGAGACATGTCGGAAACTCCACGCCCGGACTCTGCCCATTCACAAGACCAAATCAGCTGCAGGAATTTGCGGCGGATTTCTGCTGCAGTTTTTAGAGGCACAGTCTAAGTGCTAACGGGGATGGAATGATGCAGGTCACCTGCGCCCAAAGTGGCGTCCCCGCTTTATGGCAACCACTGGCGTAGCGTTACAGGGTCTGATTACATGTGCCCATCCTAAAAGGAGGCCTTCCCCTGCTGACGGTTTCCCCTTTGCGGGTGTAGGGATGACATTAGACGGTCAGACCGACTGTAAGAACTGAAAACAAAAAACATTTAACGTAAAATGAAAAGCAGCTGTGATCCCCAGCAGTGCCGCCACCCGGGGCACAATGTAAAGCTGCCAATGCCAGATGGCTCATGTCCTTCAAACATTTTCCTCCTCTTCTGCACCAGAAGGCCCCCGTCTCCACCGGACCGGGAAGGAAAATGTTCTAAAGTGCTTTGACTTTGAGTAAATGTCGCTGTACCTTGTGGGAAAGACAAAAACAACAAAAAAAAAAAAAAACAAGTTCCAAGGCAAAACCGTCACTAGACCATAAACCTCCGAGATCGGAGGGATCATCGAGAGGAATCACAACCTCTCTTGTCGTTCTGCAGAGGCTAGAGTCGGCTGTTAAAGTGCCATCAGCTTTGGAAGGAAGGACCGCAGCGATAAGGAAGAGCTGACCGGAGGAAGTCACTAGTGACACTGGGCAAACGTGTGCCGCAGGAGTTCTTCAGACGACGGCCTCAGTTTAGCCTCTACAAAAATCCTTTTCAGGAAGTCCCGCGTGTGGTCGGATACATTTGCTGGCAACTGTGGATTGGTGGTTTGGGTGGCGATTTTGAAAATGGCGGCCATGGCTTCAAACTCCGCCCACGGAGGTTTCTCAGTCAGCATTTCCACAACTGTACATCCAACGCTCCTGAGAGAGAGAGAAATTAGAACTCAAGGAATTATGGGATGATGAACAGAATAGGGAGTGCAGCTCTGGAGTATAATACAGATGTAACTCAGGATAAGTAATGTATGTACACAGTGACTCCACCAACAGAACAGTGAGTGCAGCTCTGGAGTATAATACAGGATGTAACTCAGGATCAGTACAGGATAAGTAATGCATGTACACAGTGACTCCACCAGCAGAATAGTGAGTGCAGCTCTGGAGTATAATATACAATGTAACTCAGGATCAGTACAGGATAAGTAATGGATGTACACAGTGACTCCACCAGCAGAATAGTGAGTGCAGCTCTGGAGTATAATATACAATGTAACTCAGGATCAGTACAGGATAAGTAATGTATGTACACAGTGACTCCACCAGGAGAATAGTGAGTGCAGCTCTGGCGTATAATACAGGATGTAACTCAGGATCAGTACAGGATAAGTAATGTATGTACACAGTGACTCCAGGAGCAGAATAGTGAGTGCAGCTCTGGAGTATAATACAGGAAGTAACTCAGGGTCAGTACAGGATAAGTAATGTATGTACACAGTGACTCCACCAGCAGAATAGTGAGTGCAGCTCTGGAGTATAATACAGGATGTAACTCAGGATCAGTACAGGATAAGTAATGTATGTACACAGTGACTCCACCAGCAGAATAGTGAGTGCAGCTCTGGAGTATAATATACAATGTAACTCAGGATCAGTACAGGATAAGTAATGTATGTACACAGTGACTCCACCAGCAGAATAGTGAGTGCAGCTCTGGCGTATAATACAGGATGTAACTCAGGATCAGTACAGAATAAGTAATGTATGTACACAGTGACTCCAGGAGCAGAATAGTGAGTGCAGCTCTGGAGTATAATACAGGAAGTAACTCAGGGTCAGTACAGGATAAGTAATGTATGTACACAGTGACTCCACCAGCAGAATAGTGAGTGCAGCTCAGGAGTATAATACAGGATGCAACTCAGGATCAGTACAGGATAAGTAATGTACACAGTGACTCCACAGCAGAATAGTGAGTGCAGCTCTGGAGTATAATACAGGATGGAACTCATTAACTCAAGATCAGGACTAGTAGTCTGCCCCTTGCCTGCTTAGTAGGGTTAAAACCCCTGACAGCTTCCCTATAATCTCAGACTCTGGTCTTTTTTACTCACCAAATATCTGCTTTTCTACCATAACCTTCCCCACTAATGACCTCTGGGCTCATCCAGTACGGAGTTCCGGTGACAGACTTCATACCAGTACCGGAGAGGCAGATGGTCTGAAGGCGTTTGCTGGCTCCAAAGTCTCCCAGCTTGACGTTGCCAGAAGAGTCTCTCAATATATTAGCTCCTGAAGGGTAAACACAAACCTATGTTACATCAGGCGCTCTTCAGGATTGCTCAGCCTTAAAAGACAAACCTAAATCTAAAATCAAAAGCCCACGGGACGTAATGCCCATCCAGCTGCCACCCCTGGGGATCTGATATATCAGCACTGGGCACAGTAGACCAGACAACCCCTTCCTTTAACATCCTCCACACCACTAAACCCACCTTTAATATCTCTATGTACAATCATGTTACTGTGCAAATAGTGGACGCCCTCCAGGATCTGGCGGGTGTATTTCCGGGTCACGAACTCTGTGAGCGCTCCATACGCCTTAAGTTGGTCCTTTATTGATCCCTAAAGACAAGAAACAGGATTACATTTTTTGCCCTTTAGTCTCTTGTGACGGGCGGCACCTGGCATACACTGGCACTCACCCCTGGCATGTACTCCATGAATATAGAGAGCGTCTTCTCCTGGGAATCTCTCAAGCAGCCATAATACTGAACAATGCGCTCGTGAAGGAGGTTCTTCAGCAACTGAATTTCACACTCCAGAGCGTTCACCTCCTGGAAGAGACGAAGAAACCATAAAAGGAATAGTTTATTCTCAGCTGATGCGCTTTAATGACATTTTATTTTTGTGTACTTATTAACTAAAAAGCAATAAAATAAAAGATTTAATTTTTCTTTTAGAAAAAGAAAAACAAACAATCTCAAGTTTTTGTAACTTTTTAGGAATATACTTTATTTCTCCAGTAAAGCAGCACCGTAGCCGCAGTGCGCTGCAGCTTTGGTACAATCCCTAGACACTGTAGCATTAAAGGGTTTGACCAGGTACTGAAAAGATTACCGCATATCGCCGTAATCCGCATGCCTGTCACTACTTTAGGGCGCTTTCACACGGCCAAGAAAATTATGCAAGATTTGCGCAAGACACACAAATCTCATACAAATACGAACCCCATATGGGGTCATATACATGAGCAATTTTTTTCCCACATTGCACAGCAGTGCAGGAAAAATTTAAAAATTAAAAATCGCGACATGTCCTAATTTTGGTCATTGTTTTCAGTCGTGCCGGGAAAAGGATAGCACGCCATGAGAGGTTTCTCATTGAAAACAATGGGGAACATTTGCCAATCCTCCTTTTTGACACGAAAACATCTCACATCCACGGGGAAAAAAATGCCTTATGGTGCCATCAATGAGTGCTGCAAAACCATGGCGACAGATTCTCTTTGACCTATTGGTTTTGGTATGTGGGAGTTAAAAAGGGAACATGGAGGACATGTAAACGTCACGCATAGGTTGTTTGTGGTTGGATTGGAACCCAGAACCCCAGTAAAGTGATGACTAATCTTGCTGAGCAATTCTTCGTACGCACCTAAGTAATTATACACACCCCCATGTATACACTTTGTATATACAAAAAATGTGTATTGCTACAATGCATTTAAGGTTACAAAGTGAAGCAACTTTGTAAAATCTTGATAAAAAAATCCTAAAAAACAAACTTAGTTTTGTGTATAGAGCTCATAGGCAGAGCTGTATGTCCATGGGTAAAGACTACAAACAGGTCTGACCCCGCGCTCGGGTGTTCCTTCCATCAGACCTTTGCTGCAGGGTCTTTCAAGTTAGCAAAAATATATGCTGAGGATGCGGATTAACACGACAGCAGGATCAGACCAAGGTCTATAACTGTGGGGATGGATAGATCTGCAGAGGAGCTGAGTACACAAGAGGCAGGGATTTTTAAAAAGTATTTGCAAAGTTTTTTTTTCACTCTAGAAGATTTTGAGCAATAAAAAAAAAATGTTTGACTAAGTATACACACCCATGAAAAAAAATATATATATATACAAAGTAAAAGCAAAATGAGACAAGCCATCTAAAGTCCTTTCCGCAGCGGCCATTATAAAAAGGCAATACCAGTCTGCAATCCATGTGTGGGAGGTTACCTTACTGGTCTCCGGACTGTCTGGATCAAACTGGACTTGTTTCACAGCCAGTTCTCTCCCAGTATCGGCATCGTAGCACAGGTACACCCGTCCAAAGGCCCCCTGCCCTAAGAGCTTCCCGAGTCTCCAGTTTGACGGTGCACGAGGTGCTGAAAACAAACATGACAGTCATGTCTTAAGTCAATCACTTAACTGTGCTTTCTTTCTTGTGACCTTATGATAAAGTCAAGTAGATATGTCCTATGATCTAAACACAGACAGGCTACATCATACAGCAGAGCTCTGCAACTTGTGACTCTGCAACTGGCACAAAACTACAACTCCCATTATCCAGCTGTCAGCAGTTTTAAGTTCACATGGCTGGTGTAGTACTTACATCGACTGGGGGGACTTATGTCCATCACTGTCAGGGTTGGGTTGTCAATGTCGCTCCCTCTTCTCCGCAGCCGACTGTCCTCGTACTCTGGGGTAAAAACACTGCTACCGCTGCTGGTGCTCAGGGAGTGATCTGTGGGGCTGAAGCTGACCGGAGACCGGAAACTGTTCCCCTGGGTTCTTCTGGCTCTTGGAAATGTTTTTCGTCCTGAAAATTAAAACACAGAGGCACATTTATATAAAGTGTTTCAAGCCAGTTTCTGGCATTAAAAAAAAAACAACAAAAAAAACAACCCCCCCCCCCCCCCCCAAAAAAAAAAATACACAAATTTTAGCGCAAGCGGGTATTTGCACAAAAATATGCAATTTTTATTTTGTGCCAGTCCCACCACTTTTCCAAAAAGGGGGCTTAGTAAATTTTCCCCATAGTTGATTTAAAGTTTTAAAGTTAGAGACAGTATGGGGGGAGGGGGAATTACAATGAAAACTGATAGACTCTGTAGAAAAACAAACAAAAACATCATCCTCTCCTCACTTGATCGCTCACAGCTTCCGTTCTAATGACATCAAGTCTCCTGCTGCACTCTTCTTCCGGCTCGAGCAGCGACGTTTCGTCACAGGGTGTCGCAGGTTCAGCCTGTAATTGGCTGCAGCGGTCACAGGACACTGCTGGGACATCATTGCTGGAGGCAGATGAAGAGTGCAGCAGGGAACTGGGCAGCGTTGGAGCGGGCCTGAAGGCAGGCGAGTAGGACTCATGGTTTTATACCGTGCTGAACAGATTTTAATATTTTCTCCACAGGGTGTCACTAACTTCCGCCAAAAGACCCAAACCCTTAGTTGCTTTTCTAGATATCCTTCTGCCTTAGATCTAGATCCCATCAGAGGTTCCGCTTGGAATCTCCATAGCCAACAAAATAGAACAGCATACTGACAAACTTTGTCCTGTAAAAGCAAGAAGTCAAGACGGAAACCAAACGGACACAATTATAGGCAACGGGCCCATTCAGAGTAGTTCAGTTCCGTCATAAGACAGGTATGTTCAGCCAGGGGCCGGCGTTTTCCTGCTCCCCCAAGAGAACAGAAAAACAGAACCGCCGAATGTTGATGTGAACCAGCCCTTAAACTATGCAGCCATTTCAGTGGAGCTTAAAGAGGTTTTCCGGGCATTTACCACTGCTGGCCTATCCTCACAGCTGGAAGCATAGTAGACGGATTTCAATGTGAGTGAAGCAAAGGGAGCAATGCCTTCCATTACACTTTTGGCACAGATCACAATGAGGAGCAGGAAGTGTAACAGAAGGCATCGCTCCCATTGATTCCAATAGAAGTGAAGCAGTCTATTACACTATCGACTGACCACTGATACAGACGCCTGGCCCCGCTGCATTGACAGCGGGCTGGAGGAGAAGTTCATCAATGGGGATTTTTTGCTCAGGATCCCCACCGATCATCCTGAAGACAGGCCATCAATAGCAAGATGCCAGGAATACCCCATTACCATAAATGCTGTACTAAGGATTTGGTAATCTATTGGGGTTCTAGCCCGAATGCAGCTTAAGGGAATAGCACCGAGCTGATATACCAAACATAAAATGTATAGCACTGTGCCTGGCATGCAGTGAAAAGGCAGCAGCACTCATCCTCTTTAAAAAGCCGATTGGTGAAGGTCCTGAGCGGTGCACCACCATGAAGCAGATATTGCCGACCCAACCATGAACCTAAGTCATCAATATTCAAGTCCCACAATCCCACCTGAATAGCATATTAAAGAATGGATAATGTATTTCCTCTCACCATCGCTGTAATCCTGATGAAGGTATGAGATGTGGTATCTCCGTGGATATGTGCCTCCTTTCCCAAATTTCTCAAACACTGGAATGTCGTATTCTGAAATGGGCAACAAAATAGATAAAATCAGAGAAGCCGAACATCTACTGAGAGGTTTACAAATCACAATAGACTTGCATTGTTTGTTTACATCGCATCTCAAAAAAGATTTTAATCATAAAATTATGTTGCGAAGGAGGGGAAAAAAAAAAAAAAAGTTTATGCCACAAGACAAAGAGAAAAGAGACACGCAGTCCATTTAGTTATCAGGCATCCGGAGGCCGGATCTCTTGTTCATGATCATCTCAAATGAAAGCTATTTTCAGTCATTGAGAGCAAAGTGCTGCTTATCTGTAGAGCGCAGGTGACGGGCGGAGATGTCTCACCTGAGAACTCCTGGTAATTATCAGGGTAGCTCTGAGCTCTCGGCATTCTGGACTTGAGATAACTTTCCCTACGGAAGAGAAGATAAACACATTACAGTAAGGGCTCCTGCACACCGATTCACGGCCCGATATGGCCCTCGCAATCCTTCTGAAAACCCCTGGATGTGAAGAGTTTTTACATGGAAACAGCCTCACATCACTGCAGGGGTCCCTTCATCGCTGCCGCGGCTGTCACAGTTGTGGCAGGAAATCGCGATGTTCTCCCATTATTTTCAATGGGGCCGGCACTGCTGCCGCCGCCTCCATTGATAGCAGTGGGTGACCTCACAAAAAAGGAAGGAGATGCTGCAGTTCTTTTTTCATGCGGCATCACAATAGTGAAATCATCACAAATGGGAATGAAACCATTGAAAATCATTGGTTTCATAATCATGAGTTTTCAATCACTCTCGCAAAAAAAAAACAAAAACGTGATTTTCTCGCCAGCATGAAGAAGCCCTCACAATGACAGCACAACTGAGGTGAGTGGCTTTCAGCGAAACCCTGTTCACCCGTGGAAGACAATCTGTGTGGATTTTATACCATAGTGCCAATATAATAATTCTTAAAATGCCCAAGACGTTGTGGACTTGTCAACTTTTGCTTTGTGATTGCAGAAAAAAATAAGTTTTTTTTTTTTTCAGAGTCACATAAAGATTTTACTGTGTCGGATCAAACCCCAAGACTGCCTTATAATACAGGGGACTTACCCATCTAAAGGGCTATCAAGAGACGGGCAGCTGCCAGAGCCAGAGTTTTCAGGGCTGCTAAGAGACAGAGGGTCCAGCATCTATATTGAAAACGAGGTAACAAGGAGAGCAGTTAGCAGAAATGCATCTGTATGAAGCTTTAGCCACCGTATAAGAATGGGCTGAAGCTGACTACATGCAGTAGAGACCTGTGCAGAAAGTCTGTATGGCAGTGCACAGCATAGAGTCACACGGAATCCATGCACTGCCTTACAGACTCTGCCAGCAGCTCCTATATGGAGAGATTCTCCCCTGGTAATAACTAGAGATGAGCGAGCGTACTCGGTTCGGGTGTTTTTGCACTCGAGCACCACTTTTTCCGAGTAACTGACTACTCGGACAAAAAGATTCGGGGAACGCCGGGGGTGAGCGAGGGGTTGCAGAGGGGAGTGGGGGGGAGAAGAGAGAGAGCTCCCCCCTGTTCACCACTGCTGCCCCCCGCTCCACCACGCCGCCCCCTGAATCTTTTCGTCCGAGTAGTCAGTTACTCGGAAAAAGAGGTGCTCGAGTGCAAAAACACCCAAACCGAGTACGCTCACTCATCTCTAGTAATAACGCATCCTTAAGCATCTGAACATAATGTAATGGAACAGCGGACAGTTTTTTGTTTTTGCACAAATTTTGGCAGAAAAATAAATCTGTGTTCCTCTATGTGAAATGGGGGCCCTAGGCGGCACAGTAGATTCTCTACATACAAGACTAAGCTATAGTATGGCTATCCTCATGAGACATTGTGAATAGTCGCACCTGGTCCATGCTCTCTGGAATGAACTCGCCTTCGCTGTTGATGCTCGTGAAGGAACCATTCCGAACCCCTTGGTGCAGTTCATCCGGAATGTAACCTGGAGGAGGAGAACTTCTATCCCGTGTGACATTTCCTAGGAATCATAAAGACATAAAAAAGAGTAAGGTGACGGAATAAAGCAGCTGCTAGAACTAGCGGCACAGACTTCCTCCGCTTACCAAGGACTGGCCTGGAGTCTTTTATCTCAGTCCCTCCAAACACGGTGTTATCCAGATCGTCCAGGGAAGGCATGTGCTCCATATCACACAAGCGAGTGGCCTGAAAAGTCACAACTAACTAAATTAAAAAGGTCTTGAGTAACCAGAATCTAGGATTATTTCTCCAATACTGCAGACCCAAAGAAAGCTCAGATGTCCAGTATCCTACCAAAAGTAATTGGACGCCTGAATCAAAAGTAGTATTAATTCCCATGTTATTACTTAGTGGGGCTCATTTGGCCCTAAGGACACTGAATACCCTCTGTGGTATACTAACATCTAATTCCCTTCATTCATCCTGTAAACATCTGTCATGGAGAGTCAGATGTCATTAGGGCCAAAGAAGTCCCACTAAGTATTAACATACGGAAATATATACTACCTTTGACTCTTGCTCAGGGGTCCACTTACTTTTGGTTTACACGGGACGATTATGGCTCAAAATTCGTTCAAACGAGTGAAAATGAGCAACAATCGTCCTGCGTAAATGCAATAAAAATAGTTTACTATGCTTTCACTTTTCGTTATCGCTGCCTTTCAGTCATTACTGGATCGTGGGTTCCTCGCTGAGTGCAAACGCTCCCTGCACAGCGCTTCACATAGAATGTGGCCGTCCACTGCGAGTTGCACGGGAGCCTCTTGGGCACAACTTGCACTCACGGCTAGTGTGCCGGAGGCCTAACAAATAGGGATTGTTCAAAGTGGAGGCATTTCAACAAATAAGATTGCCGTTCTAGAGGATAGATTATATACATAAAGGAGAAGCATCGGCCACGACTCCCACCTGACTGTGAACATGTACGACCAGCAGGATCTTCAGGCTCTTCATATGAGCGCTCCTGTCCAGTAGTTCCACTGCCTTATCCAAATCATCCTGCGTTTTCAATGGGATCACCAGCTATGGGGAAGGGGAACAAGACCAGGTTAGACCAGCCAAGCATTCATGTACATGGCAATATCTATGTCTGCTGCTAAGGGGCCGTTCTCTTTGCAAACCCCCTCTTCGGCTGTCCTTTGTAGGTATATGGAGACTATAGAAGCAAGGGGTCCCCCACTTACACCCCCACTATGTTCCAGATATAGGCTCTGCCTCGGGTGAACCTGTAACGTCAGGGTGTTATACCATACACCCAACAGTGACAACTGTAATGAAAGGACCCTCCTGACACATTCAGAGGTTGTAGCTTGTAGTTGCTACAATGCCAATGCACATCATCTTCTATGAGCTCAACACCCAGACACCGATACACTGCAAGAAGCAGTCAGGACACAAATAGCTATCTGCACCATTGAGACGAATGGAGCTGCTGCTGAGCATGTGCAATCCGTGGCTTATTCCCTGCGACGGACAGTGCGGACGGGACAATGCGCATGCCTCTAACAGAAAGGTTACCAAAGCCTTACAAGGACCCGTTTTCTTGCCTCCTACCTCATTATTACTGTAGTGCAGGTCCATGCACTGCCCAAAGGCCACTTTAGCCTTAGCGAACAGGTCTTCCAACAGGACCGGCCGAGGGAATTGCAGAATCCTGTAAGTGAGTGATTAGTGCATTAGCCCGGCTTGTTTCTGTCATCACACGGATTTACATTCTCCATGTCAGAGGGGAAAGAAAAGTTATAAAGTCCCAGAATAAGTCACAGAGCTGCAGCAGAAACAGCTCAGAAGCAAAAAACACAGATGGCACCCGGGGAGTAAACCGGAATCTGCAGCATTTATCAGACGTTTGTGTGCCGATTAATTTAATGTCCCCCATTTTTCTGACACAGCGCTCCAAATCCCATGCTTTCCTTGACAAAGCCATAAGGTTACCTGATCAAGTGGTATTCTTTCAGTGACCACTAGGGGGAGCTCACTATATACAGATATATACAGCCTCCACTAGGGGGAGCTCACTGTATACAGATAATAGAGTACAAAGAGAATTGTGTACATTTCTATACAGTGAGCTCCCCCTAGTGGTGGCTGTATACATCTATATTCCGTGGGCTGCTCCTAGTTGTGACTTCTATATACAGGGAGTTCCTTCTGGTAGTCGCTGAGGGGTGACCGAAAACCATCACACAACTTTATGGCCGTGCCAAGGGAAGCAGAGGATTATCTGAGGTAACCTTTGCTCACGGTCATGCGGTAGCTTTCGTAAGCGCACTGCATAACGCCTGAGGAATGTGAGGGATCAGCTGTATGTGCAATACCCTCATAAGCGAGATGTAGGACACGGAAGGAGCCGTCTCACAAACACCACAGCTCTGGAGGTCAAACCTTCACAATACTTGGGAAATGGAAAAATGCCTAAATATCCATCTCCTCTAAGTAGGTAATGATCCTTTGTTATTGCTACCAATGTAGATACAACACATGGCAAATAGTATGTGAACCCGAGACCTCCACGCCTATATGGTATTCCTGACCAGCTCATTCCAAAACCATGATCATACGGATTTGGAGCCCCTCTGCTAGATGTGAGCTCAAGGTTGGTGCTACACGTTATCCTAGTGGTGTCCGGACTCATGTCCACGACATGTTCTTCACCGCGTACTCCGTGTGCATTGCACGGCCGCGTGGTACGCGGTGAATGGAGTCAATGGACTTTCATTGATCCATGTACATGTGTGTAGATATGCATGAGAAATAGATTGCAGCATGCTCTACTTCTCTGTGCACCACACAGTGTGACCCCCTACACATTGGTATAGGCAGCATATGAAATGCTGTCCATATGAAATACATTGCGTATGGGTGGCATTTTCAACTGAAACCCCGCTCTGAAATACAGCGGAAAGTTTAAAAAAAAAGTCACAGGAGTCACACTGTGGATGTCTGTGTGATACTTCAAAGTATATTTATTCCGAAACGCAGCAGCATTTCATACCAACATACACGGGGGGCGCTGTGCACACCCGTCCGGGTTTATGCTGGTCATTGTTCAGGCAGCACGTACCCGGTGACTGGTTCCCCTTAAAGGGCCACTCTGAGGAAACTTTATTGTTTTCCCCGTGGTGCAGCTGCCATACGGAGGCGACTAGGGAAGATAACGCCTCTCTATATTGATGAAATACCACTATGATCTGGTTCCCCATTGCTCACATGACCTCTGCTGAGCTGAATTCTCCAACAGACTTTGTGGCCCTCATAGAAACAAGTACATTAAGTCGCTCCCATTTACACAGCAGAGGTCACATGGGCCAGAACTCCGGAGCGGAGATTTCATCAATACAAGTCATTACCCCAGTAGGCTCTGTATGGCAAATATATCCAAGGGAGACACAATGTTTCACTACTGCATTAAATATCTACTACAGGAGTCGCCACCATCTATCAATTTGACAAGACTCCTCTTGAACGGACGCCATTTATTCTCGCATACAATATCCAATTTCTGTCTGGCAGCCGAGCCGTACGCTCGGACAGATGTAGCTCCGCCTCCAAGTACTGAGTGGCTCCTCTGGGATTATAGAAGTTTCGGGTTGAAGTTAAATAAAACTAATCTCACCTCTTCTCTCCACGATGTTCAAACTTCACACGTACATCATTCTGCAAGACAAGAAAGAATGAAACAGACGCGTACCTGAGGTGCAGAACTATGCATGCAGCTCTGGATGAGACTGGAGTAAAAGGCCATTTACATTGGACGATTATCTTAAGAGCTGTTCAACTCCCCCTGCTCCAGCGGGAATTTTAACGACAGTCGTCCCGTCTAAAAGGGGCATTGCGTGATGGATGATCGCAATCTAATGGCCCATTTACACGTAACGAGTATCGCTCAAAATTTGTATAAATGCAAATAATCACTCACTATTGGTTTACTTGGCGTTATCGCTGGCTTCTCATTACGTGTAAATGCTCCCTGCTTAGAAGGTGAAGCGATCCAGCGATCAGTATGTCAGTGTACACGCTCTGCATGAGCGCTAATCATTGTAGCAGTGACGTCAGCACTCGTGCAGTCTATGTGGTTTGGAGATAAAGGTCTCTTGTGAGACAATCCCTCTAAGGCTGGGATCACTCAGAGCAGAATTGCCTGCAGAACGTCCGTACGTACCCTCCGCACAGAAATTCCGCTGCATGTACAGTAGCAGCAAAGTAAACGAGATTTCGAAAATCTCATCCACAAGCTGCAGAAATAACCCGCACAAAAGCCATGCGAGACTGAGGCGCGGAATTCAAATCTGCGATGTGTCAATTATGTCGCCGTCTCTGCTGCGGAATTCACCATCTCTCAATGAGGGGTAAATTCCGCACAGGAAATCGTGATGAAACCTGCATAAGTTTGGAGGCCGGCATTCCGAAGCGGATCTGCAATGGAATGTCTGAAATCAGCCCCGTGTGAGCGCAGCCTAAGACGTTTTTATCAAAGAGTCATAATGCCCCATTAAAGGGGTTGTCTGCGATAAAGTATATATTTTACTGAATCAGGTCCCCCATTGCAGAACATACAAACGAGTATACTCCCCTCACCCGGCTCGCCACTTGTTCCCCACTGACACCTCCGGGGGTCCCCGCTCTGACGCGGCTCCAGCCTGCTGCGTACAGGACATCACAGGCGGCTGCAGCCAATGACAGAGCTCAGCCATCAATCAAGCAGGGAGCCAGGAGAGGAGAGCACAGGCTAATTTCTTACGTTCTGCCATGGGGGACCAGTCAGTAAAAGCAGACAAGTGGAGCATTATACAGCGCAGCACACTGGGGGTTATTATTGTGCATCTCACGGACCATTATACGCAAGAGGACGTGGAGGGACACCTACCTGTTTCTTGGGAGAGGTGGTTTTGGCGGCGCTGGAGTCGTGCAGGGACGGCCGGCTGGCCTTGTGAAGGACGACTAGATCCTGCATTATGGAGTCCAGAGCCTGCTGCTCATCTGTGGGGACACAATGACGCTTTGTTAGGACACGGCAGCCATGAGTCACTTGTCACACACAGCGGACCGCTCAGATAAATGGCAGGAAAATTCCATTGCCGCTTATAAAGTACTCCGGGCTTTAAACATTTAGAAGCATCGCATGTTCTGCCGGTATAAGGATCAGATTTATAGGCATTCAGCTGCTATACGAGGCGGAGCCGCAGACGGCGGACACGCTAATCCTGCACACCGCTCCGACAACGCCACTGCTCAAGCAACTGCAAGGAGTTTATATATGAAGCTACCAATACCGGCCGCTGCCATGTATACCCTGCTGAGGACCAAGGCTTTATGACCTGCACAAAAATTACACTGAAATACCCAGAAAGTATTACTGCCATCATTAACCATTTCATGAGTGCGCCAAAAGGGTATCATTTCCATAAACATTTATAGTGTATCCACAGGACAGAAGTGACAAGAACGAGGATCCCCTGACCTGCCTGGTGACAGTGCTCGCTTTGCTGGAGGCGGGGTATTTAAAGCCACGTTACCAGAAAGAGGAGGATTTCTCAGCACAGAGGACGCGGCAGCCTGCCACAGCACTGGGGACCATCGCGGGGGACTCAGATGCCGCGGGCCAGGTGAGTATCGATGTTTGCTTTTTTCCCCATGTACTTCAGCTAGGGCTTATTTTCTGATGGGGGCTTATATTTCAAGCCTCCCCTGAAAACCGTGGTAGGTCTTACTTCAGGGGAAACAACATTAGAAGTTATTGGATGGAAGGGAACTTTCTCTGTGTGATTATAACGCTGATATAAGTGATTAGAATATCAGGGCAAAAGGGTCATTTATTGTGAAGAACCAACCCCTTCTAGGGAGGCTCTAGTACCCTGTTGTACCGCCTCTAGCTTGGATACAAGATGGGATACAGGCGAGCATGGAGGCTCTAGTACCCTGTTGGGTCACCTCTAGCTTGGATACAAGATGTGATACGGGCAGCCATGGAGGCCCTAGTACCTTGTTGTACCACCTCTAGCTTGGATACAAGATGTGATATGCGGGGCATGGAGGCATACAGGTTCTGTACGGGTCTTGCAGCATATCGCTTCACATTTGCTGTAGCTGAGCCTTTAGACCATGCAAACTTGTAGGCTGTGGAAGTTGGTGTCCCAGATGGTCCCATACATGTTGCGATAAATCTGGCTACCGGGCAGCCACAAATGTATGACAATGTTGTGGGGCTCCTGTGACCCCCTTGTGTGTGCGGCCGAGCATTATCCTGCTGGAAGCCGCCATGACAGGAACACATGTGGCTGCAGGATGTCCTGAACATATCGCTGAGCTGTCATTGTCCCTCGTACCACTACTAGGGAGGACCGACTGTTGTAAATGATAACCCCCCAGACCATCACACCAGCAGGGGGCAGTGTGCCGCTCCACAGCAAACCAGGCACTCACACAAACTTATTAGAAGATCCGCCGCAGACATTTGAGGCCACCACTCATTTGTGCCGCGGATGTGCAGTTTGATGCGGCCCAATCCGTGGTTTATTACAGCAACATCCACATGAATAGACAGCAGGACGCTCATCTCTCAGCAGCGTGGACAACACACAAATCCCCCCATTCACAAGCAGTGGAGGTGATCTGTCCAACTTCACACAAAACTTGGCAGGAAATCTGCACTGAAACCAAGAAGATGTGAACAGGCCATATGAGAGCTGAGGCTTTGCTACAATTGTATCCAGTCTGATAAACAGTCTGGACTCCAGAGTGATACATTGTAACAAACCCCAGAGCGAGAGCGCATGCAACTGCTGAACACAAACAAGAATGGTCCGATTTAACCCCTTAGTGACAGCCAATTCACCTTTTTACTGACCTCACTCATGGACTTTTAACCCATGAAGCAGTGGGTTAGCTGACTACTGACAGCCAGGCTCCTGCTCTAACCGTCAGGAACGGAGAAGCTTCAGATCCCGGCAGTTTAACTCCTTACATGCCACAATCAATAGTAACTGCAGCATGAAAGCAGAGGACATGGGGAGGGGGCTCCTCCTGTAGCCCATCAGCACCCCGCAGTGCGACTGCAAAGTACCAATGGGTTCCCATAGCAGCTGAAAGCCTGACAACGGCCTCCATGTCTGCCATGTAACTTAGCCTATTAGGTGCCGCATCTGACAGAAGTTGCTGTCACAGGCTTAGTAGTAGTAATGCAGTGTACTATCCTAGTGATCACACAATCACGTCTTCAAGTCCCCTAGAGAGACTAAAAAAATTTAAAAAAAAGACTCAAAAAAGTTAAAGGGGTTGTCTCACGCCGAAACTGTTTTTTTTTATTCAATAGGCCCCCCGTTCGGCGCCAGACAAACCCAAGGGATGGGTTAAAAAAAAAAAAAGTTTATTACTTGCCCGAATCCCCGCGCTGCGGCGACTTCTTTCTTCCTTTAACAAGATGGCCGCCGGGATCTTCACCCAGGATGCACCGCGGGTCTTCTCCCATGGTGCACCGTGGGCTCTGTGCGGTCCATTGCCGATTCCAGCCTCCTGATTGGCTGGAATCGGCACACGTGACGGGGCGGAGCTATGAGGACTAGCGGCCCCATTCACCAGGGAGAAGACCGGACTGCGCAAGCGCGTCTAAAAACGCCATAAGACAGCGAAATTAGACGGATCCATGGCGACGGGGACGCTAGCAACGGAGCAGGTAAGTGAATAACTTCTGTATGGCTCATATTTAATGCACGATGTATATTACAAAGTGCATTAATATGGCCATACAGAAGTGTATACCCCCACTTGCTTTCACGAGACAACCCCTTTAACGTTTAACTCAAAGATAAAAGATCCAGTTATTAAAAAATATATATAAATATATATTTTTTTTTACAGCCATACATAAGGTATTACTGCATTTGCAATAACTCAGACAATGCAAATATTTTGCCATTTATTGCGCAGTGTGAACGCGATAAATACATTTTAAAAAGTAGTTATTTTTATTTTGCCTCCCAAAAAACACAGACCATAATCCAGAAGTCCCCTGCACCTCAAACCGGGCCCAATAACTACAACTGTACTCATTGCCGATTACATACGGATGTTCTGGCTCTTCGGACGCGGTGATGCAGATTCAATTATTTGACTTTAAAATCGTGTTATTGTGCAAAAGTAGTAAAAAAAAAATAATTAAAATCTCTATCAACTTGGTATCGCAGCAATCGTGCCGACCCAGAAAATTAGGTTATTTTTACCGAATGATGAACCCAAAAACGATGGCGGCAGGTCCTAAAAATAAGCCCTCATAACTTCTATGACGAGTCAATGAAAATCGCTTGGTTCTTCAAGGGGTTGTCCCGCGCCGAAACGTTTTTTTTTTTTTTTCAACCCCCCCCCCCCCTCCCCCCCGTTCGGCGCGAGACAACCCCGATGCAGGGGTTAAAAAAAGAACACCGGACAGTGCTTACCTGAATCCCCGCACTCCGGTGACTTCTTACTTACCCGGTGAAGATGGCCGCCGGCATCTTCTCCCTCGGTGGACCGCAGGGCTTCTGTGCGGTCCATTGCCGATTCCAGCCTCCTGATTGGCTGGAATCGGCACGTGACGGGGCGGAGCTACACGGAGCCCCATTGAGAAAAGCAGAAGACCCGGACTGCGCAAGCGCGTCTAATTTGGCCATTAGACGGCGAAAATTAGACGGCAACCATGGAGACGAGGACGCTAGCAACGGAACAGGTAAGTGAATAACTTTTGATAACTTCTGTATGGCTCATAATTAATGCACAATGTACATTACAAAGTGCATTAATATGGCCATACAGAAGTGTATAGACCCACTTGCTGCCGCGGGACAACCCCTTTAAGACAAAAGTTGACTCGTCACTAAGGGGTTAATGACAGCAAGAAGAAATTCTGATACTGGTGAAGAAATAAAACCGCACATTAGAAACATGCAGAGCGCCCCCATCAGCTGATGGGAGAAGGCGCAGAATAAAGCCCATTTCTCCACTACTGTCAGTAGGTCCCGGGTGCCGCTGGTCACAGAGCCCAAATACGGACGCCAGCGGTGGCACTGAGGATTCCTGGCAGACCCTGAATACAATGCCCGGGGCGAGACATGACATCATGTGTTTGTGCACCGCAATCCTCCCTGCGGCTTATTTATACTGTACAAACAATAGCAGGCTCCGGATGCTGCAGAGACCCGATGCATCACCATGTAGCAAGAGGTTCTACAGCAGCTGCCACTGCAAGGCCCAGTCCTCACACTGCAGATCTGCTTTCCTGACCCTCCACAGATGGCAGGATACGCTGCAGATCGTCACACCTCTGCCTATGAGAACACTAGGACCACATTCACACACACTATGTGCATTGTGAGACGCACGGAAATAAAACCTGTTATCTGCAATGGGTGCGTTTACAACAATGCTGCAAGACAGAAAAATGGCAGTTTGTTCTTTTCTTATTAGGTGATATCCCCCAATATTTTCTATGGGTGCAAAAAAAGAAAAAAAACAACAGTTTTCATGCAAGTGCAAAGCGATTTTTTCACCAGCAGAACAGTGAGTGCAGCTCTGGAGTATAATACAGGATATAACTAGAAAACATCAACACTGTTTACTTCAGAAGGAGGCGCCGTTCTGGCCGCGGGGTATTTATGTTCACACAGTAGATTTTGGCCACGGAATCTGCACCAATATTGCGGCAAATCCGCATCCAATAACTTTCAACAGGCATCTACGTCTGTTCACACAGCATTGATTTTTTTCCCACATACAGATTACAGATCCGGGTAAAAATGATCAGCCTGTCACTTCTTGACACAGATTCAATGTCTGGTATTCAAAAAGGGATTTGCCAATTGAAAAGGGGCCCCCGCCACGTGCGGATCCGTGGCCCTCCGCCTGCAACGCCACAGCAGAAAGTCAAAGTTCAGCTGCAGATTTTTGCCATTTCTGGCACCAAAATCCACACTGAAAATTCTGTGTTGGATCACATCATGCACCCAGAGCTAATACTTCTCACAGCTGAGGGTTTGCTCCACTTTTTCATCCAGTGTAGACAATCCTCTATGAGCCAACTACATCAGCAGCTCAAAACCCCCCTCCGCTCCTAATAGCTTGTTACAATGTATCAGCGCAGGCAAAAACACTTCTTAGGCTTCCAGCAAGTTGTCTAGACTAGATACAAGTGTAACAAACCTTCAGCTGTGAGAAGCATTGGGTCTGTGCAGATGTTCAGCATCTCAGGCTCAACAACAACAGGCTGATCAACGATCTTAAAAATGGGAAGAACTGAAACACAAAACGGGGAATTTTATGAAGACTGGAATTTCAAACACCGATATTATATGAAGAGGCTCCTCTGTGCGCCAACACAGGAGTCTGTGCCGGCTAGGAGCTGGGGAAGGGTTCTGGTTTAAGTTAAGCCAGTATCTGGGGCGAGTAATGCATAAATGCGTCAGTCCGTGGTGGCCACGCCCCCTGATAGGCCCCACCCACTTTTTTGGCCACAAAATTCGTGAGGGTGATGCAGAAAAGTCTCTAATTTTTTGCACAAGCGAGACAGACATCAAAAAATAAAGCACAGTAGGGACTTTAATCATTCAAGGGTACAATCCAGCTTTAAAAGGGCTGTCCAGGTGTAAACTACTGCTGGCCCATTATCAGCTCCCGAGGATCCCCGCAATCTGCAGTTTACAGGGCCAATGCGCTTGTGCACTCAACAAATTCTGTAGGAAGCAATCAGCTATGTCCCCACTGCAGTGGTCAGGCTTGGTATTGCAGGCCAAATTCCAATTATAATGGGCGGGAGTCCCAAATAGCGGACCCTCGTCCATCTGCTATTGATAACCTATCTTGAGGATAGGCCATCAATAGTTTACAACTGGACAACCTCTTCAGCATAATACATATTGAGAAACTGCAGCATCAAATACAATGTGATTGCTGGGCCTTACCCATGATGGCAGCCAGGGACTAGGAATACCCTCAGGTAGACGAGCGTCCCATGTGCAGCTCCGGTGTGTCTCCTGCAACAAGGTGGAAAGTCATTAGAATTACTTTACACAAGAAACGTAATCAAAACAGCGAATCAGATTCTGGCGCCCCCAAGAGCCCAGCATTCTACAGTCCGTCAGGTGGGCGCCGCCGCCACGTCCGCCATTCTACAGTCCGTCAGGTGGGCGCCGCCGCCACATCCGCCATTCTACGGTCCGTCAGGTGGGCGCCGCCGCCACGTCCGCCATTCTACGGTCCGTCAGGTGGGCGCCGCCGCCACGTCCGCCATTCTACGGTCCGTCAGGTGGGCGCCGCCGCCACGTCCGCCATTCTACGGTCCGTCAGGTGGGCGCCGCCGCCACATCCGCCATTCTACGGTCCGTCAGGTGGGCGCCGCCGCCACGTCCGCCATTCTACGGTCCGTCAGGTGGGCGCCGCCGCCACGTCCGCCATTCTACGGTCCGTCAGGTGGGCGCCGCCGCCACGTCCGCCATTCTACGGTCCAACAGGTGAGCGCCGCCGCCATGTCCGACATTATCTAGTCTATCAGGTGAGCGCCGCTGCCACGTCTGCCATTATATAGTCCAACAGGGGAGCACCGCCGACGCCACATCCACCATTATACAGTCTATCAGGTAAGCGCCTCCGCCATTCTATAGTCCATCAGGTAAGTGTTGCCATGTCTAGCATAGTTCAGTAAAGCTCTATTTGTAGGGCAGAAGCATCCAAGTCTCCTCATACTTTCCTAGGCCATCCCCCCTCCCCCCCCCAGGGACTACGAGGGGTTGTACAGTCACAGAAACAAACAAGTCGAGCAAACCAGTCCGGCTGGAAATTCAAGAGCCGAACTGAGGATTCTGCCCAAAAATCACAGGGTTATTTTACCAGGCGGCAGACGGATCGTGTTTCCAGCTCTAATAAGGTCTGCGAGGTTCCCGAAGTACAAAAATAAGATGCTGCAGAACATTACATGCCGCCGACGGAGCGCTCCGCAGACTAAACAGGGAACACTGGAAGCAGTGGAACCCCCAGGGGGCAGCGTGTCCAGAAAGGTTACTGAGAGCAGAAGGCCGCCATCCATGGGGCGCCTAATGTAGCCATGCAACGGGGTCACCAATGTGCAGGATGAATTATCTAAAACCAAAGCTGTCGCTGTATCGGGGTAACCAAGACTAATAGGAAACCCCTGGGTAACACTGACATGGAGAAGGACTTGGAGGTTTTAGTTAACTGTAAGCTTAACTGGAGCAACCAGTGTCAGGCAGCTGCTGCCAAGGCACACAGGATCATGGGGTGCATCAGAAGAGGTCTAGGGGCGCATGATGGGAACATTGTTCTTCCTCTTTACAAAACACTAGTCAAACCACACATGGAATATTGTGTACAGTTTTGGGCACCGGTACTCAAGGGGGACATATCAGAGCCGAAGCGGGTACAAAGGTGGGCAACTAAAGTAATAAACGGAATGAGCGGACTACAATACCTAGAGAGAAAAAAAAGCCAACCATGGGATGACCTAATAACTGTTTATAAATATATCGGGGGACAATACAGCGATCTCTCCCATCATCTAGGTATACCCAGGACTATAACAAGGGGGTGCCCTCTACATCTAGAGGAAAGAAGGTTTCTACACCGACACAGAAGGGGGTTCTTTACTGTAAGAGCAGTGAGACTATGGAACTCTCTGCCTGAGGATGTGGTGATGGGGAACTTGATAAAAGTTTAAAGGGGTTCTGACATCAAAAAAAATTTGTACTCCCCTTGCCTGGCCTGGCCCGATCGCCAGGCATGTCCTCTCCAGCCAGCATCTTCTTCTGTGCCTTTAAAGCAGAGCAGGAGCGGTCAAAAAGACCGCTTCCTGCTCTGGTCCGTCCGTCAGGCACTTCCGAGGTGAATGGACGGACCGCACAGTGCTTGCTGTGGGCGGCCCGTCCGTCCTGCTGAACTCCGGAGTGCTGCGCATGCGCAGTGGAGACGCAGCCCGTCCTGACTCCTGTCAGAGGGCACCTCTCCACTGCGCATGCGCGCGATCCCGGAGTGGCGCGGCTCGTGCAGACAGAAGAGGAGGAAGAGCAGCGCCTGCCGGGAGATGACCCCCCGATGTCAACAACAACAGAAGAACAGGTAAGTGTTATCTTTTTATGCTTTAGCAGCCATTAAACCGTGGGTTCCCTGGGTCCATTAGGCAGACCAGGGAACAATGGCTGCTAAAGCATAAAAACATTATTTGTGTCAGAACCCCTTTAAGAGGAGCGTGGATGTCTGAGTGTTATAATATTATATGTTATAATCATTAGGAGGAAGTACTACATCAATAGACAAGAAAACCATTAATTACCCAGAAGGGCCGGCGATGCGGGGATTATTCCGATGGCAGATTGGAGTCAGAAGGAATTTTTTCCTTTAAATGAGATTTGGCTTCTACCGCCTTCCTCTGGATCAACATGGGGGGCAACTATGTTACAACGTTCCGGAAGGACCTGCCATCACAAGACCCTAAGGAACTAGTATGAGGCAGAGACGTGACCCTGCCACCTCATCAGGTGCCCTGACCGCGGGCAGATCTGCCCATTCAGCCCACAGATGTTTTATTATGAAATGTTGCTGCGTTTCAAGAAAAAAACCAAAGGTAGAAGCTTAAGGCCGGCAGCGCACGACCGGGTCAGATACGGCACGCAGGAGCCGAACACTTAGAGGACGTGTCAGAACTTCCCTCCATTCCTATGAAAGGAAACGTACGACACGGTCAGCATGAAAGTAATTCCAGCAGACTTAAGATGTATAGAATGTATTATTGCCTTGTTCTCCATCGATGCGGTACATTTCTACCAACTCTGACTCTGCAGCCCTGAAACTTACAAAGTCGGGCATTTCCAACGCTGGGCATAACTCTGTGCACCTCTCAGAAATGCCTGCCAGGTCTGGCCTCTCCGCTGTAATTCATACCAGTTTCCAAAGGAACCCCCCCCCCATAGCTGCGCTAATAGAGACCCCAAGAGATTCGTATGTAGAATTGCCCCAAAAGGTAAATTATTTCTGCACAGTAAAGTTTGTCTTTTTTAGTCTTAAATGCAGTTTGTGGCAAAAAAACAAACTGACGTTTTGTACCTTTAAGGTTACCAGCAGGCCGGGTAAACCCCACGGTACAGGACCCCCCCCCCCCTCGGTACAGGACCCCCCCCCCCTCGGTACAGGACCCCCCCCCCCTCGGTACAGGACCCCCCCCCCCCTCGGTACAGGACCCCCCCCCCCCTCGGTACAGGACCCCCCCCCCCCCTCGGTACAGGACCCCCCCCCCCCCCTCGGTACAGGACCCCCCCCCCCCCTCGGTACAGGACCCCCCCCCCCCCCTCGGTACAGGACCCCCCCCCCCCCTCGGTACAGGACCGGGGATATTTTGGCAAAACACAACTTCTACTGAATCTTTCCCCCGGCTCCTCCGGCAGATGAGACGCCGCGGTCGGAGTGACAGATGCGCTTTAACAGGTAAATCATTCCGGAATGAAAAAGTTTATCAGCTTTCTACTATACATTAAAGTCCAGATTATCAGAAGTTCTGGATTACTGGACAGCCATACAGGTAGATATAACTTTATGGAGTCACATATTCGCACCTCAGAAACCCATGATTCCGTACATCGTATAACGGAGTCAGCCCCACACCGCGCCGCCTTTTGGCCCTTTTACACTGGACGACTACCCTTCAGGCACCGCGGGAACTAGACCGATAGAAGCCCCTTTATACTAGGAGGATTGGCGTTCTCACAGACACCAAGATGACATGACCCCATTACCACCCACCGCGGGCCCACCGTTCGCGCTCTGACGTACACGTCTGACACAGAGGTGCGCGATGGGTAAGGGGGCAGCTTGGGAGCCGGGCCCGCTGCATACCTGGCGGTAACCGTTGCCACCTGCCATAAACAACCGCTGACAGCGCTGGTGTTAATTAAGGTTATGTGACAGCTTCCGTGCGCTGTCAATCCTTACTGTCTAATGTAAGCCGTCAGCCGGAGGGGAGAATCCCCCCGCAATGTGACAGTGGGGTGCTGATGGTCGCCTTGGCAGTCCCGGGCCCGGTGAAGGCTGCCATGTATATAGCAGTTTACTAGGTGAACATTACAATACAATAAACTACAAATAATGGAATTGCAATTAATAAAAGTAAAATTAAGTGAAATAAAATTTAATTTAAAAAAAACCCAAAACTTGTAACTTTCATTCTTTCACAAGACGATCTACACAAAGACAAGTCGTTGCCCCATCTGAGCCGCCGGCCGTCTTGCATCCCCTTCCTGCTTGGTGAACAGCAGAAAATACAAACCAGAATTGCGTTATTTCCGTCACCTTGTAACAATTGAAGAAAAAGTGACCAAAAAGTCGCCAGTACTCAAAAACGGTAGCAATAAAAACCACAGCTCACCCTTCACAGAGACACAGCGCCACCGAGGGGAAAACAAGACATTATCGGCTCCGAAAGCGGGTTGTTTTTTTTAATAAAGTGTTCTGAATCTTTAAAAAGTAGTGAAACAAAATAGAAATCTATAACGGCTCTTTCATAACCGCACCGACCGCCGTGGGCTCATTCACACTGTAATGGTGCATCTTGTCTCCACCAGAAGAATGGGTGGAGACAAACTGCACGCCCACAAGCAGTGCACATAACTTGATTGGCTGACCAGAAGAATGGGGGGAGGCAAAGTGCACACCTCACAACTTTTTATAGCCTCCGTCGCTGCACTGACTGACATGTCAGCTTCCAGCTCCAGTCTCCCTGCGGCTATTGCCGGCTGCTGCCAGACCCGCTGTCACTCTCCTTGCTGCCCTAAGCTCCTAGCTGCAGTCTCCCACCGCCGCAGCTGCTGGCCCCGCTGTCACTGTCCTTGCAAGGGAGAGCGGTGCAGGAGGAGGACCGGAGCACTATTTGCAGCGCAGATGGAATGGCAGCGAGGGGACTGACAGCGCAGGAGACGGGAAGAGGACAAGGGAGAGTAGCGGGGGGGGGGGGGGGGGGGGGGGGAGATGATGGGCACCCATTCTCCTGCCCAGCCAATCAAGTTGAGGGTGTTTGTTGGCGTGCAGTTTTTCTCCACCCATTCTTCTGGTGGAGACAAGATGCACCAGTACCCTACCCCTGCACACTTCCTTTTACCTCAGTTTTGCATTTCCATTTCTCTATTCCGTTTTGGAAGAAAAAAAACTGAAGTAAAACTGAAACGGATGATTCTTTCCCTAACAACGTCAGCGAGTTTTCAAAATAAGGAAAGTTTTCCATTTGTTTCAGCTTTTGCTTACTGAAATACAAAAGCCTGTCTTCACATCTGCATCGGGGTCCCTTCAGAGTCTCCGGTGCAGATCTGGCAAAAAAGCTGTGAGTGCAGGAAGTGAACGGCCCCCATTATAGTCGGCGGGGTGCGTTCGGCGTGGTCTGGTTCCGTAATGAGACGGATCCGTTCATCCAGGGGATTCCGTTTTCTTGCTCCCATGATGGAGGAGAAAAAAAACAGAATTCCTAGCGCATCTGAGGGGAATTCGGGTCCATCATAGGACAGACCTGCTCCCCGACTGAAGCAAGAAAATGGAGCCCCAGTGCAGATACTTCTTACAGCTGAGGGCTTGTTACAATTGTATCCGGCTTAGAGAATCCTCTGCAGTCCGCGGCATGGCTGCTGGGAGGGGCTTATTCCCACTACGCATACAGCCGTCTACACGCGGACCTATCAGGGTACGCTCACACACTCCAAAATCCCAAAAATCCACGTGTGGCCAAAATCCACGTGTGGAATTCCCAAGCAGAAAAATCGCTTTTCTGCATCAAGTAGCAACGTATCACTTCTTGACACGGAAATTTGCAGAAACGCGTCAGAAATCCGCACGCAAATTTTGTCCACGGACTGGGATAATTATGCGCACGGATCAGCGGCAGAAAAACGTGGATTTTGCAGTGGTTTTCAGAGGCGGAATTCACATGGAAAATCCTGCAGCGACTAACAACGTGGGTAGGCGTCCTTAAAGGGGTTGTCCCGAGGCAGCAAGTGGGTCTATACACTTCTGTATGGCCATATTAATGCACTTTGTAATATACATTGTGCATTAATTATGAGCCATACAGAAGTTATAAAAAGTTTTTTACTTACCTGCTCCGTTGTTAGCGTCCTCGTTCCCATGGAGCCCGACTAATTTTCGCCCTCCGATGGCCAAATTAGCCGCGCTTGCGCAGTCCGGGTCTTCTGTAGTCTTCTATGGAGCCGCTCGTGCCAGAGAGCGGCTCCGTGTAGCTCCGCCCCGTCACGTGCCGATTCCAGCCAATCAGGAGGCTGGAATCGGCAGTGGACCGCACAGAAGAGCTGCGGTCCACGAAGCAAGAGGTTCCCGGCGGCCATCTTCACAGGTAAGTATAGAAGTCACCGGAGCGCGGGGATCAAGGTAAGCGCTCCGGTAAGCTGTCTGTACGTCCCTGCATCGGGGTTGTCTCGCGCCGAACGGGGGGGGGGTTGAAAAAAAAAAAAACCCGTTTCGGCGCGGGACAACCCCTTTAAGGCGCTTTTAGATGGAGTGACTATCATTCTAATGTGCGAAAGTAAATGGCGGTTTGCTCTAAACGCGCGTCGAGGACTGAACGATAACCGCTCACATTTTATTCGTAAACTCCGCCTCCAGGAAGAGATAGCTCTGATTGGTTCTCAAGCACCGCGGCTGAGCCAATCAATGCAGTGCTCGATGAATCACAGCCATTCAATGTGATTGGTTCATTGAGCGCTGCATTGAATGGTTCTCAAGTGCCACGGATGAGCCAATCAGAGCCATTGCTTCCTGGAGGCGGATTTATGAATCCCATGACCAGAAAGCGATCTTCTGTCGGCGACTGCAAGCAAAAAGTAAGACAGGGTCTTATTTTCGGTGAAATCCGGTACTATCAATTATTATGGGGTCTGGCTGGCTGCTTTTACGCATCCACCATTTTCCCAGATGAACTCGCACCGCGCTCTTCATTATTTTGTCCAGGACTTTTGGACGGATCTGCTATGGTAACGGAAGAATGTTACGGCTCGGTGCTGGGATCCGCCAGTGGGCAGCAGTCCGATCTCAGGGAGCGCAGCGGACCCCATGACTGATGACCCCCCCTTTGGCTGTTCACAGCATCGACTCTTCACCCTGAAGTTCAGAGGGTTCCTGGTAGTCGGACCCCCAGGACCCTCCGGTGCCATCGCATGATAGCGGTGATCGCTCAGCGGACGGAGGAGGGGTGGTTATCGCTCCGGTGCCATCACATGATAGCGGTGATCGCTCAGCGGACGGAGGCGGGGTGGTTATTGCTCCGGTGCCATCACATGATAGCGGTGATCGCTCAGCGGACGGAGCGGGGTGGTTATCGCTCCGGTGCCATCACATGATAGCGGTGATCGCTCAGCGGACGGAGGAGGGGTGGTTATCGCTCCGGTGCCATCACATGATAGCGGTGATCGCTCAGCGGACGGAGGCGGGGTGGTTATCGCTCCGGTGCCATCACATGATAGCGGTGATCGCTCAGCGGACGGAGCGGGGTGGTTATCGCCGCGGTGCCATCACATGATAGCGGTGATCGCTCAGCGGACGGAGGAGGGGTGGTTATCGCTCCGATGCCATCACATGATAGCGGTGATCGCTCAGCGGACGGAGGCGGGGTGGTTATCGCTCCGGTGCCATCACATGATAGCGGTGATCGCTCAGTGGACGGAGGAGGGGTGGTTATCGCTCCGGTGCCACCACATGATAGCGGGGATCGCTCAGCGGACGGAGGCGGGGTGGTTATCGCTCCGGTGCCATCACATGATAGCGGTGATCGCTCAGCGGACGGAGGAGGGGTGGTTATCGCTCCGGTGCCATCACATGATAGCGGTGATCGCTCAGCGGACTGATAGCGGTGATCGCTCAGCGGACGGAGCGGGGTGGTTATCGCTCCGGTGCCATCACATGATAGCGGTGATCGCTCAGCGGACGGAGGCGGGGCGGTTATCGCTCCGGTGCCATCACATGATAGCGGTGATCGCTCAGCGGACGGAGCGGGGTGGTTATCGCTCCGGTGCCATCACATGATAGCGGTGATCGCTCAGCGGACGGAGGCGGGGTGGTTATCGCTCCGGTGCCATCACATGATAGCGGTGATCGCTCAGCGGACGGAGCGGGGTGGTTATCGCTCCGGTGCCATCACATGATAGCGGTGATCGCTCAGCGGACGGAGAGGCAGGGTGGTTATCGCTGCTCCCGCCAGCCGATCGTCGCTGGACTTTTATGCCCACTAAAACTGAACAAAGAAAAAAATGACCCCCCGTCGGTCGCTGTTCGCACGGAGTGATTATTGCGCAGATTCGCCAATCTTGTGAGGATCGTTCCGTGCAAAAGGCGGATTATTCTAAAGACGGACGACAGCGCGCGCGGGGGGGGGGGGGGGGTTACCTGTGTGGGGGGGGGGCAGTCAACTTTGGGTGTGGGGGGAGCCAGTGTCACCTGAGAGGGAGGGAGGGGGGGGGGGGGTCAGTGTCACCTGTGAGGGGAGGGGGGGGTCAGTGTCACCTGTGAGGGAGGGGGGGAGGGGGGGGGGGGGTCAGTGTCACCTGTGAGGGAGGGGGGGGGGGTCAGTGTCACCTGTGAGGGAGGGGGGGGGGGTCAGTGTCACCTGTGAGGGGAGGGGGGGGGGTCAGTGTCACCTGTGAGGGGAGGGGGGGGGGCGTCAGTGTCACCTGTGAGGGGAGGGGGGGGGGCGTCAGTGTCACCTGTGAGGGGAGGGGGGGGGGCGTCAGTGTCACCTGTGAGGGGAGGGGGGGGGGCGTCAGTGTCACCTGTGAGGGGAGGGGGGGGGGCGTCAGTGTCACCTGTGAGGGAGGGGGGGGGGCGTCAGTGTCACCTGTGAGGGAGGGGGGGGGGGTCAGTGTCACCTGTGAGGGAGGGGGGGGGGGGTCAGTGTCACCTGTGAGGGGGGGGGGGGGTCAGTGTCACCTGTGAGGGAGGGGGGGGGGGGGGGGTCAGTGTCACCTGTGAGGGAGGGGGGGGGTCAGTGTCACCTGTGAGGGAGGGGGGGGGGTCAGTGTCACCTGTGAGGGAGGAGGGGGGGGGTCAGTGTCACCTGTGAGGGAGGAGGGGGGGGGTCAGTGTCACCTGTGAGGGAGGAGGGGGGGGGTCAGTGTCACCTGTGAGGGAGGAGGGGGGGGGTCAGTGTCACCTGTGAGGGAGGAGGGGGGGGGTCAGTGTCACCTGTGAGGGAGGAGGGGGGGGGTCAGTGTCACCTGTGAGGGAGGAGGGGGGGGTCAGTGTCACCTGTGAGGGAGGAGGGGGGGGGTCAGTGTCACCTGTGAGGGAGGGGGGGGGGGGGTCAGTGTCACCTGTGAGGGAGGGGGGGGGGGGTCAGTGTCACCTGTGAGGGAGGGGGGGGGGGGTCAGTGTCACCTGTGAGGGAGGGGGGGGGTCAGTGTCACCTGTGAGGGAGGGGGGGGGGTCAGTGTCACCTGTGAGGGAGGGGGGGGGGTCAGTGTCACCGGTGAGGGAGGGGGGGGGGGGTCAGTGTCACCTGTGAGGGAGGGGGGGGGGGTCAGTGTCACCTGTGAGGGAGGGGGGGGGGGTCAGTGTCACCTGTGAGGGAGGGGGGGGGTCAGTGTCACCTGTGAGGGAGGGGGGGGGGTCAGTGTCACCTGTGAGGGAGGGGGGGGGTCAGTGTCACCTGTGAGGGAGGGGGGGGGTCAGTGTCACCTGTGAGGGGGGGGGGTCAGTGTCACCTGTGAGGGGGGGGGGGGTCAGTGTCACCTGTGAGGGGGGGGGGTCAGTGTCACCTGTGAGGGGGGGGGTCAGTGTCACCTGTGAGGGGGGGGGGTCAGTGTCACCTGTGAGGGGGGGGGGTCAGTGTCACCTGTGAGGGGGGGGGGTCAGTGTCACCTGTGAGGGGGGGGGGGGTCAGTGTCACCTGTGAGGGGGGGGGGTCAGTGTCACCTGTGAGGGGGGGGGGGTCAGTGTCACCTGTGAGGGGGGGGGGGTCAGTGTCACCTGTGAGGGGGGGGGGGTCAGTGTCACCTGTGAGGGGGGGGGGTCAGTGTCACCTGTGAGGGGGGGGGTCAGTGTCACCTGTGAGGGGGGGGGGTCAGTGTCACCTGTGAGGGGGGGGGGTCAGTGTCACCTGTGAGGGAGGGGGGGGGGGTCAGTGTCACCTGTGAGGGAGGGGGGGGGGGTCAGTGTCATTTGTGAGGGAGGGGGGGGGGGGTCAGTGTCACCTGTGAGGGAGGGGGGGGTCAGTGTCACCTGTGAGGGAGGGGGGGGGTCAGTGTCACCTGTGAGGGAGGGGGGGGGTCAGTGTCACCTGTGAGGGAGGGGGGGGGGGTCAGTGCCACCTGTGAGGGAGGGGGGGGGGGTCAGTGCCACCTGTGAGGGAGGGGGGGGGGGTCAGTGTCACGTGTGTATGTGTGTGGGGGGGGGGCACGTCAGTGTCACCTATGGGGAGGGGGGGGGTCAGTGTCACCTGGGAAACATCCTACAGAGCACACGCCGCCCCCCGGACATCATCACTGTGGCCCCCGGCTGGAGCCGCTCATTCTCTGCAGTCCGGGGGTGACAGGAGTGTGGACGGAACCATGAGGACGGGGGTGAACACTCACTGGTGTAGTCAGGCCGCTCGTCACCGCTCTCCGCCCCCCAGCCCGCTCCTCCCGGGGGCCGGGGGGACACAGGCCCGGGGGCAGCTCTTCTCTCCGGCCGGGGAGCAGTCACATCGGTCCGCGGCTCCGCAGCTCTCCAGCGGCCCTAACACAAAATGGCGCTCATTCGGGCTCGGCGGAGACGACAATCCTGTGAGGCCGCCCGGCGCTCCGCTGCCGCTACTGACGACGGCTGGTCCGCGGACCCCGAGTATCCGGAGGAACCGAGAGCGGCGGGAGCGGAACCAGAACCGGAGCGTCCAGACACCGCGCTGACGTCACGGGGCGGGGCCAGCCTCTTCGTGGCGTAGAAGGCGGGGTCTTCCGGACATCTCACTACGGGGCGTGGCTATGTTAACGACGGGGGCGGGGCTACATCCGCTCACGACTGACGGAGTAAAATAAAGACAAACCCCGAAATCCTGCAGGCAGGTGGTGAGAGTGGACCGCCGCTAGAGGGCGCCATGCAACCCCCAATCAGACCCCTGCTATCATTTTCCACCCAGCCTTGAGAGCTGGAATCTGATTGGTTGCTATGAACAACTGGTTTTTTTGGGACGGGGAGGGGAGGGGGGTGTACTTGTTTTCAAAAAGTCCATCGTGTAGTAATCTGCTCCGCGGGCAAACGAGGCGTGCAATTGCCTTTTTACATAGACTACAAATGGAGTTTTGAAAAAAAAGGTTTGTGCAAAACTCAATTAAAAATGGCGCACGGCCACATCTCACTATTTATCTGACACGCGATGAAATCCACCGCTCACCTGGCGTAAAGTACACGGACTTACCTGTCGTCCATAAATAAATCACACACACGGCTGAACGCGATGTAATGGCGGAGGTGAGGCGGTTTTCTGTAAAAATCGCCTCCCATCACGCCGGTGAGACTGCGATCCTCCAGCTTGGCCTTCAGCCGCATCGGAGAATTGCCAAGAGTTTTCCATTGGTTTCAACTGGACAGTTGCATCGCACGCGTCCGCGATTTCTTGGATTGTGCACAGATTATTACCCAAATTCGCTTTTTACAATGAAAGTTCTGATGATAATCGCCCCGCGCAAAATATACTCAAAGAAAACTGCGGCACGAGAGGGGGGAAGCTGTGCGACCGAGATCCCGCGGGCGCACGGCCGGGACGGATTCCGTATGCGGAGCCCGGCTCTGGCAGCAGCTGCCTCATCTTTTCTGTACTGCAGATGGGTTTTTTTCAACATTTTTTTAAAATTATAGAGAGAAATGGAAAAAAGCTAAATTCCGCCATCTGTCGCCGCTGGTTGTCGGCTGTAAGAAGCCTCCGGCAGCCGTCTTATATGGAGGGAGATCACCCCGCGGTCTCCCTCCATACACACCCCACATGTGCAGGATGGCACCTTGTGACCTATGACATTAAGGGGTTAAACACAATGGCGCGGTTATAGCCGATCCACGGCAAGGATGCGTTCGCATCACGTAGCAGAAAAGCCGCATCAGTTCCACATCAAAAACTTCTTGAAACTTGGTGCGGCGGTGGATCGGCGTACACACACCTACAAATGCCTGTGTGCTGCCTGCACATAACAGCGCTCACCCTCACCCAGCCACCACTACTGAACGCCGCTGGTCATGTGGGCCACCCGTCACCGCCAAAAAGATGGCGGCACTCAGTAGTGGATGCCAGCCTATCAGTGGCCTGAAAAGTGGCGGTATCACTCTCACCCGCAGTGATCAGCAGATATTGGCTCACGCTTACGCCAAAGCTGTAGAGCGTCCGGACTGAATAGACAAGAAGTATTAACGCATCTGCTAGACCCGGGTGGGCGTTACATATTACACGTACACGAGTATCGGTGCCCTTTCCACTGTCCGACCTGGCGGGTGCAGATGGCGGGCAGTCGTCCCAGTGCTACGGCTTTCACACGGGTGAAGGACCACCGCTCAGTGAATGAAGGCGGAGCGGGTCAGGAATTGTTGCGGCCGCCTACGCTCACAGTGAAAGCATGCGGAAATTTAACGGCGAACGAAAGGCGAATGAATTTTCGATAGTCACTCAGGCCAGGCGTTTACACTGAACAGTAATCGTTCAGCGGCCGCTGGATGCCGGAACCGGAGCGAGATATCGGCCCGCGGAAAAGGGCCCTAAGGCCAGTTTCACACGAGCGAGAAAACGGCGTGAGGTTTGTGCATTGCGAGACGCGCTAATCTCACGTGGAAACATCTTTTGAATGGAGTCATACACATGAGCGATGTTTTCCCGCACTGCATTGCCAAGCCGGAAAAAAAATCGTGTCATGCTCTAACTTATCGCATTCCTCGGAACGCATCGGCCATTGTGCCCCGCCTGCCGTGTGACGTGCATGTGAAAGCGATGGGAAGCACTGCCGATTCTAAGGCAAGCGTAAAACCCGCATGAGAGGATCAGAGTTTCACAGATGTGAGGTGTTTTTGCCTGTAAATAAATCGCATATTCATGACGCGGTATGGCGCTCGCCTCTGTGTAGGTCGCCTAACTCTCAGAGCCCTTGTTGACTCCATGAGAATCTCACAATTCTAGTTTCCCCAAGCAAGTGAGCTAGTGCCATCATCACCAGCGCCTTTGTGGGTGGGGGCGGCACGGGTAATGCAGTTTTCGTTCACTTAGCGTAAGCCGGCGCTGATTAACTGTCTGTCTGCTGTCTCTAACACCATGTCCTCTCTCTACCTAAAACTAAACCTCTCTAAAACTGACTTCCTGGTATTTCTACCCTCCACTAAGCAGCCTCATCCTGACATCTCCATCTCAGTGTGTGGCGCCACCATAACTCCTAGACAACACGCCCGCTGCCTTGGAGTCATATTTGATTCTGATCTTTCTTTTACCCCCTACATCCAATCTCTTGCCCGAACATGTCAGCTGCACCTCAAGAACATCGCAAGAATCCGCTCTTTTCTCACTGTGGACACGCTAAAAACGCTTACTGTTGCCCTCATCCACTCCCGGCTCGATTATTGCAACTCGTTGCTGATCGGCCTCCCCAGACTCTACCCTCTCCAATCCATCCTGAATGCAGCAGCCAGGCTCATCTTCCTGTCCAGCCGCTACTCGGACGCCTCTGTCCTGTGCCGGTCACTGCACTGGCTGCCCATTAACTACAGAATTCAGTTTAAACTCACTACCTTCATCCACAAAGCCCTCCACAGTGCAGCGCCCCCCTATATCGTCTCCCTCATCTCAATCCATCACCCAGCCCGGGCTCTCCGCTCTGCTAATGAAACCAGACTGAGCGCCCCTTTAATTCGAACTTCTCATTCCCGCCTCCAAGACTTCTCCAGAGCAGCACCGGTCCTCTGGAACGCACTACCAAAGGCTAACCGAGCAATCCAGGACTCGCAGAACTTCAGGCGTGCTCTAAAAACGCACCTCTTCAGGGAGGGATACCACATACCCTAAACAAACCCCTCTGTACTCCGCCTGATAACATGCTCCCTGACCTACTGACTGCAATCCCTGCTAGCCATCATAAACCGCTCCTGCAGTCATACTGTTTCTGCCGTCACACTGCCAAATATCTGACCATTGTCTATGTGTATATCACCCCTCACTCTCCAGCCCCTTTACCTTCTGTCTCACCCCATTACTTGTATGTAAGCTTGTTGGAGCAGGACCCTCACCCCTACTGTATCAATCAACTGATTACTATGTAACCGTGGTTCTGTAATTTCTGTACTTTTGTCTTTCTGTATTCCCCCTGTCTATGTAAGCGCTGCGGAACATGTTGGCGCTATACAAATAAAGTTTATTATTATTATTATTTTTATGCAAGCTGAAAATAAACGACAAGCAAGAATCGCGGGATTCACGTTCGCTGTTCCGCTGTTGGCGCACTTTAAACTGAAGGATTATGGTCCAGTTTCGCTTCTTTTAACGATTTTCTGAAGAATAATGGTTCCGTCTAAACGCAGCTTTAGCGTACAGTCTGATCGCCACGGAGATGTGAGCTGGAGCGCCTCCACTGGCAGAGCGCCCGCCGTTACCTCACTGGGCAAAGTTTATAGAAAGGGCAAAGGATGAGATTCTTATCGACGACACATTCCAGCGCGGACATCCCGCCAATCACCTGTTAACGGAAGCCTCACCACCAAAAAAAAAAAATCTATATACCTAAAACACAATAAAATTCTTTTAACCCCTTAAGGACCAGACACATTTCAGGATTTTCCCCTTGTGGGGGTTTTACTGCCCTATTTTTTTTCTTCAGCTACCAAAATTGTTTCTGCTGCGTTTTTTTTCCGTGACATAAAGGGCCATTTTTATTGAATCTTATTTCACTGATTCTTTTTTCCCTTATTTATTTTTTTAAATCAGTAAATTTACGCTAAAATAAAGTATGAGAATGGGGTCCCTTATTTGGTCTCAGACGGTTTGATATATAATATGTATAGTTTGGGATTACAGGGCGCATATGGCGACTTTTTGGTTGGAGTCGGCGGTCGGTCATTTTCTTTTTTATGTATATATTTTTATTTTGTCATTTTTTTTTAAACTTATTTTTGTAACTATTATTTTTACCATCTAATAAGACTGGGGGTCACCCACATTGTTGTTGGGTTTTTTTTATTTCACGCTTTTCGCTGTAGTTGGGGTATCCCTAGGAGCCCCAGTTACAGGGGAGACATCCTCCTGTACTGATAATAATCACTGGCAGAGCTGATCAGGGTCTGCTAGGACCATGCAGTTCTGCTATAACAGGGGACGCGCGGTGGTCATGTGATCGTCAGGTCGCGTAGTGAGAGAAACTTCCACTTTGAAAGCTATGTACCCGGGAAAGGAAAAGTGGGTAAAAAAAACCCTTCTCCTCCGGGTCCTCAGCTGTGTCTCACAACTGAGGACCCGAGCTGCTCCTGCTTGATTACCAGATCAGAGGCTTTAATCCTGCGCTGCACATCTGCTATTGATGGGGATTAAAGCCCAGGACCAAGAGCTGTATAGTAACCGCGCTTGGTCCTTAAGGGGTTAATCCAGCACCAATTCAGGAACTCTAAGGTACTAGTCACACGCTGCAGATTTGTTGCAGACATTTCTGTGACCGAAAAGCACCTTCTTTGAGGGAATTATTTAACCTCCGGGCGGTTTCACACGGCCAAGAATAAAACCTGCGCTTGTAGCCTTATCCAGGGAAGGAGAAGAACCAAACCATTTCTGGTTTTAATGAGCCAACATTTTATCTGCCGGTCTAACCAGGCTGCACGAGCGAACGCAGATATCGCTCAAACGAGAAAGAGTCTGAACGGACACAATGCGCCTGACGATCTTAACCCATTAGGCACATCCTACTCCACCAGATTATATTAATGACCGGCTTTAGAAGCGCTGGCGTTATATCGCTCTTTCTTGGGTGATCAATACGGTCACTATGACCCCTCCTACAAAAGGTTATCACCCATCTTTCCACCACCCAATCAGCACATATGTGCGCCATATTGGCCAGCGCTATATCTTCTGCGTAGTTACAGCAGCGGCAAAAATTTGATCCAGAATTATGGGAAAGCAGCGATGGCGGGCCGAGAGATTGTCACCGGACGTTCTGGACCAGAGAAAAGCTGTGTTTTGTAACTGGGTTCCCGTCAGTGGTTTTGCTTTTTGTTATTCAGCTTCGTCCTAGCAGTCAGACAACGGCAAAAAGTAAAACGTTTCGGATCCAAATAGCGCCCAATGAGATCACTAGACGATCCGTTCGACTTTCAGCTTGCGCTCTGGATTTTTACCTGAGATAACAGCACCAGAGACTCTGGCCAGAGCCGCGCAAAAAGAGTTCGACAGTAGAGGGCGACAAATGATCTGACGAGACGGACGCCATCTTGGAACTCTAAAAGGTCCAGGCAAATGTCTCTGGGGATTTATGGCTGTGCTGCGCCCCCCCTGAGAGGTGCGTGCGGTTACTGCATCCAGTCCCAAAGGTGAAAAGTTGCTTCAGTGGGAAGGGAGCCAACATGGGAGCTTTCACACAAGGTGGAAACCACCGCAAGGCGCTGTAAACCCTGCACCAAAATCCGCAGGTTAGTTGTGGATTCTGATGGAGAATTGATCATGCCTTGACCCTTTCTAATCCAGTGTAGGACCGTCCGAGATTTCCCTGTATGGCGCCCAGGCGAGGTCCGACACAATGCAGAAGAGAGCGCTGATGTTAGAGTCTGTTTGGCGTAATGTAGTTTTTATAACATGTGTATATATTACTAAATAGATTCTACAGCTATAATACAAATATAAAGTGTAATATACATAGAAACGAACATTTAACTTCCAAACAATTGCTAATATAATCATCACGCGGTCATTTTTATGTGTTTCTCTCGAGTAGTTCCAAGGGATCCACAAAGATTTCCCACCCAAAATAAATCAGAGCTGGCGAGGGTGCAGGCGGGCAGCAGGACTGGAAAGGGTTAAAACCTGCCCGCACTTCCACATCAAAATCCACAATTAGATCAGTAGATTTTGGTGTAGAATTTCACATGGACCGATTTGGGTGCATCCTGTGGGGTAATCCTGGCCCAGGGGTGAAAGGTCACGGTCTGGGCACATTTTTCTCTTTTATGTCACTTTCTAAATTTTATGTTGCTAATAGAAGCAACAGAGCGACTCTTCTCCCCCAATATCCTCATTTCCTTGATCCTATGCAGAAGAGACGGTGGTGGTCATACTGTTGCCTTGGCGACCATTACGGTGGCTGCATCGCCTACTATCCAATTCTAACGACCTGGTGCGTCCAAAGTGTGTTCTACGCATTAATTACACACGCAAAAAAATAAAATTATGCATCTGTGGCGCCACAAATTGCAGGATGAAAGATGCAGTTTGAGCGCAGCGTGTGAATACAGCCTCAACCCATTTAAATGAGCGCCGATATAGAATTCGTACGCCGATCAGCGCTCGTTAGGTGCTGTTCACATGTGACGAGGACAGACAATCCCCACCACTACTGCTCCCCATAGAGATTGCGTTCCTCAGCAGCATAGGCCCTTGTTCACATGGGGAGGGGAATGGAAGCACGGGCAGCATGTAGTGCGATGGCTCCACTCCCCGATTGGCTATAGGAGAGATTCGTCATCAGATAGCGTGTGCAGGGAGAGGCAGTCACTGCACCGCCACCCGACTCGCAGCGCCATTCTGAGTCAAACTTCAAAGGACGTTTATTCTTGCATGTTGCAGCATTTCCGAAAAACCAAAACAAACAAACAAACAAAAAAAAAAACACAACACACACAGTGTGCCAATCCGTCCTGGCTCCATGCTGCCCGATTCAGGCACTGTACCTGGTGAGGGTGGTTTCACACCTGCGGTGGGGATTACACTTTCTTGCTCCATTCAGGCAGGGGAGGGGAATCTCCGCGGCCCAACGGCTCCGTCTCTGGATCCGAACAGACACCATTGAGTACGATAGGGTCCGTTCGCTTTCCGCTCAGCTGCCGGACGGAAGAAACAGTGGAGCATGTGATATTTAGAGCCGGATCTGTGATGGAACCTCCGACAGGTTCCAGAGATGTCAGAAAGGCAAAATGTGAACAGAAACGACATGAAAATAGACTTTTATTATTACATATTTGTTGCATTTAGAACGCTTTCATATTAACAATACAACATATCTGCGGTTAGAGGGCGGAGCGGGTACATCTGGTTCACTAATTGGAAATGATGTGGTAAGGCGAGACGTTGGGGTAGATTTACCTGGACTGCCCTTTTACACACAGATCTAAGTAAAGGCTGCGCTAATGTGAAGTGTGCCAGATGTACGAAAGAGGAGCACGCGTCTTAGTACATCTGCCATATCCTTGGGTCACCCAGAGGCTTAATATGGAATATTCAGCTAGAACTTACTACAGTCCATAGCGCAAATTATAGTAATTCTGGAGGACCTTGAATGGCTACATTCACTAATGCTAAGCCCCGCCCATTTTATGAAAAAAAGTGGCAGGGGCAGATAACAAAAAGTTGCTTGTAAAAAAGGTTAAACTTTTTGACAACAGTTTTCTGGCCTAATCTGGTGTGTTACAATTTCCCAGCACTTTCAAAATCTCCCATCCAATAGGTGGCGCTGTGCAGGCATTGTTCCAACTCAAACAAAAATATCTAAAGTGTGTAACAAACTTGGCACATATATTCCAGTATTGTGGTGCAATTTACTTTATAGATCTCCCCCATCGTCACCAAAAGGCTGATATGTAGAAGTAAAAAACAGATACAGGCAAAACGAACATACGCATGGAGGAAAAAAAAAATCTGATGTAGTCATGCGACTCAGCCCGTGTACAGACAGATTAATGGCGGGATTTCCCCTTAGTATCTCGTCTGCTTCTGTTCTTCCTTCATGTCTTCTACCCCTAGAAGTAACTTTTAGATACTTTTCTATCACCGCTCAGTAATGTAACAATGGCAGTTCCTGTTAATACTGGATTAAAGTGATGTTATTGCACACCCTGGAGACCCCCAGTCACTGACGCCCCCCAAAAACAACAGATCACCTGAGTGTCTGCGCACAGTTGGCTCACCTACATCTTGTTCTACGCTTTTACCTTCCATATAAATGGGACTTTAATGCTGGGTTCCCACAGGACAGTTTCACCACGGAAATCTTACGGTTTTGCCGCAGTGAAAAAATATGAGATTTCCGCAGCTTCAAAACCCGCGGTACTTGGCCACAGGTTTTGGAACGGCTTTGCCGCATTCGTTTGTCCGTTGCCTCCTGCTTTCCTATAGAAAGGAGCGAAAACGCAACGAAAAAAAAATAACAACAAAAGAATTGACATGTTGCATCCCGGGAACCCGTGCCACAGTGCCAGCTAATGCCGGGTTTGCCGTGATGGACTGTCCGCCCTGGGTGCATGAGATTTTTGACAAATCTCATCCACATGGCTGGCTAATCCCAGAACTAGTGGCCGCAGGCAGATTTGCGGCAGCGAAATTCTGTGGCAAATCCGCTCTGTGTGAACCGAGCCTTATAATCATTTCATCTCACCTGGCAGCAAGACCCATTAACCTTCTGACCTGCTAATACGGCATCACATAAATTAGTGCATTCAATCAGTTTTGCAATTAAGCCGGGCAGCAGTGTGCATCGCTGGCTTTTGGAGCCCACCCAGACATCACAGCTTCGGAGGGGGAATGCTTGCAGCCATTTTCTTCAAAGCCTCGGTGTTCTCCCCACCCGGAGCCTCCGGCCATCTGTTGTGATCTGAACAGAAGCAATGCGGTCAGTAAACACTCCTCAGCGATCGTCCAATACTGTTTACCTGCCCAGGTGGAAGCCATTACTTCACCCACCAGGGCTGTTAACCAGTCGTTAAAGTTAAACAGATTCTGCACGCATTACCCCCAAATTCCTCTAGGGGGCATCAAAGGACAAAATTTCCACTTTTGATGTTAAAGGGAACCTGTCAGCACATTTGAGCTCTATAAAACTACATTATGGGGCTCAAGGGTGATTGAATGGGGAGTCCGGGGCGCGTCGTTCCATACGTCCTATTCCAGCACTGTGCCCCCTGCATGCACACAGCAGGACTTCTCAACTGGCTGAGCGAGGGTGCTCTCCCATAGAGATGAATGGACAGCGTGCGGATATACAGCTGGCTAGAGCAACATGAGCATACACGGTCTATGGGACGGACAGAGAGAGAGAGTCCCGTAGACTTTGAATCGAGTGGCTGCCTGCCTGCTTGACAACACTTCATCTAAGAGGAGGAAATGAGACCCCCTTCTTGTGATTGGTGAGAACCCATGTGATCAAAACAATTATCACCTACTCACAGGATAAATTATAAATTTGGGACAATCCCTTCAACCACTTAAAGCTCCATGATGTAGTTACTTCACAAAGGTTCAGGGTTTCTATGGAGGGGGATCTTGGCTGTTAACTCCCTAAATGCTGCCGCCAATTCTGACCGGCATGCCCCAATCAGAGTTTGGGGGACCCAAAAGGCTCCCCAGCGATGAGATTGTGGGTTGCCGCTCAGTTGCCATGACAGCCCTGAGCGGCAACCCACAATCTTTTGAAAGCTCCTTTGGGCTGCCATTGCAGATTGCCTATGAAGCCATGCCTGCAGTGGAGTTTGATACACTGCAGTATACACTGCAGTATAATGCAATACTAAAAAGGTATTACACTGCAGGAGCAATTAAGTAAAAAAAAAAAAAAAAATTCCATATTGGTCACCCCATCTCCAAGAAATATATTTTAAAAAATCCATACCACCAATAGAAACTACAGGATGTCTCACTAACAAAGAGCCCTCGTGCAACTATTTTGACGGAAAAAAAAAAGTTATGGTGGACAGAAGAGGTCAGCAAATAATTACCGTATTTTTCGCCTTATAAGACGCACCCCCGTTTTAGAGCGGGAAAATAGGGGGAAAAAATAATTACTCACCTCCCCCGGCGTTCTGCAGCGCTGCTGCAGACTGTCGCTCCCTCCTGGTCCCCGGCAGAGCATTGCTTTCTGGACGCAGGGCTTGAAATCCCCGCCTCCAGAAAGCTAATACTGTGATTGGCTAACACATGCCGTCAGCCAATCACAGCCAGTCAATGACATCATTGAATGGCTGTGATTGGCTGAAGGCGCACGTGTGTTGGCCAATCACAGCCATTCAATGATGTTACTTCACAGTATTAGCTTTCTGGAGGTGTGGATTTCAAGCCCCGCGTCGAGAAAGCAATGCTCTGCCGGGGACCAGGAGGGAGTGACAGCCTGCAGCAGCGCCGCAGAATGCCGGGGGAGGGGAGTAATATTTTTTTTTTTTTTGACAGGAGAGAAATCTTCTAACTGATCGCACATTTGTTCGTGCGATCGCGAATTTAACACGCAATCGCGCTAAATAAATCGCGTCCGCGCGTTAAATTCGCGATCGCGCTAAAAATGGCGATCGGAACAAGTTTTCGGCACATTCGCTTTATAAGACGCAGGAACTTTTCCCCCCCGCTTTGGAGGCAGAAAAAGTGCATCTTATAAAGCGAAAAATACGGTATGTTTTTCCAAAGATTATATATTTTTTTTTTCAAGCAGTTCAGCGAAACACATTTATTATCGTAGTAATCGTACGGAGCCACAGAATCACGTTTGTTGCACTGCGAACTCCGTAGAAACAATAACTTCTAGGACTCCTACTTATCAAAAGAATGAAGGTCATCTTCTCCGCTGTTCACATAGGAGACCGTGCGCCCCTCTCTACTGTGGTGTATGCGAGTTACTGAAACAGCTGAGCGTTTCACTACTCCCATGAAGTAAGCCCCAGTCCTATACGCCCGCTCTACTTATCTCCGCAGAGCCGCAACGGTGTCATGAGACTCCCATTCTCCTAATATATGGGGCTCCAAGAGTTGGCCACACAGGGCACCATTGGTCAATGCCCATCTCTGCTTCCATGTCGCTCGTCTGACATTGGAAACTTGTGAGCAGCAACTAGATACAGACCAGCTTATCTGTGGCCAAATGGTTGGGGCCACATGTAGTATTGTGGGCCGAAAGAAGCCCCAGTTGAGTACCCCCCCTTTACAGGAGGAGTATGCAAAAATGGATCTTCTACCTGGCACCTCCCAAGGACTGTGATACAAGCTCTGCGCAGCGTCGACCTTCACAGTCTCTCCGGTGACGAAGGAGGCGGCAGGTGACAGCAGGAAACAAACCATCGGTGAGATCTGTACAGGAGAGAGGAAATCATATAGTCAGTGGCCCGTCCGTAATGTCATAACGGAAGCCGCCAGTGCAGAATCCGCAGGAAAATGAACCATGCTGTGATTTTTCATCCGAGAGCAGAAATTAATAGTAGTGTGCATGAAGAATCATTTTTGCACTGCATGCTGTGGGCGGTATTGGCTGCGGAGTCCGGAGGTGGTCGCCCGCTCCGGATTCTGTAATTCAAATTCACCCGCGTGCATTCACCCTCATGCTTCATTTAGACAGGACAACCATCGGCTAAGAAGTTTTGCTTGAAGGTGATTGAGGCCCTATTGCCCACTTGTAGAGCCCATACCCACTGTAGCTCCAAGTCTATTACGGAGGGAACACCCACTGAATTTCAGGGCACAAATGAATAAATTGCAGGCCCCATTGTCCACTTGTGCAGAAAAAAAAAAGTGACCCCCTAAAAATATCCCCCCCCCCTTCCCAGTTTTTGCAATTCCCCAAATCTTAGATAAAAGTAATAATGTAAACTGTGCCGTATGTCCGAAAACAGGGGTAATTACGGGGGCTGGTTGGGATGGGGACATGGGACAATAAAACCGGGTATCCCTCCTCCTCCAATGCTTTTTCTCGACCTCAGCGGCAGGGATGGCGTGTTAAGTGGCGCTCTGTGAGTCTTCGTAAGCTTGCTGAGGTGCGGCGGTCTCACACAGAAGGCGCTCAACAAGCTGCTCCTGGAACTGCAGTTACGTATGGGCTATGGGTATATCCGCGACCATAGAGTACAATGGGCTCTATGTTGCGGATATCCGCAGTAAAATAGGACCTGCTGCGTTCTGTTTTCTGCGAGTGATTACGTAATTCCAACCCGCTAATGTAAGCAGAATTGCGTAATCCGTGCATTTCATTAATCTGCGTTTTACTGCAGATCAAACGCATGGGGAATCCACAATTTCTATCCAGTCACGTGAGACCGGCCTAAGGTAGATCGCTATCTTTTTACCATGTGACCAAGGGCCGCTCAACAAGGCCACCGGTCACTGTCCAGGCTCTCGGCAACTGTTGGTTGCCGGAAACAAAGAGATTTTAAATTTACAGGGCTCCTGGGCATGTGCCCATCATTTTGCAGGCGGGCGCACGCACAGAAGCCGGGTGAGGTCCGTGGAGGATGATCGCATTGGGGTTCAAATACAGAGGTCTCCGGTACGAAGTTTCATCTCCTCTCACCAATCGCATCGGTGAGGAAAGATGAAACTTTTTCTTTTTTTAACTTTAACGTGATCGGAATTATCCATTGGATAACGGAAATCACGTGACCAGGAACTACATACCTCGGCCCCCCCATGACATCTCCAGGCTCTCGGCTAGCTTTGGTAGCAAGGAGGGAAATTTTAAATTTCACAGGCAATCCTTGATTTTTGCACGAGTCCGCCATTCTGCTGATGGGCGCATGTGCTGAGGCCGGGGTAAGGTCCGCGGATAAAGATCCAGGAACCTTAGTTATTTAATTTCAACTCACCTCACGGATACAATCCATAAGGGGAGATGAAACTAACTTTTTACATTTTTTAAAAAATTTTCCACGATAGCCGTTATTCACTCCACGGGCAATCACAGGCCCGGGGACTGCTCACCGCAGTCCCCGCTGACATCTCCTGCTTCCCGGCTACCTTCTGGAGGCGGGAGCCAGGAGATTCCAATTTGCTGTAGCTTCCAATCTTCTGTGCATGCAGCTGACGTAATGCTGCCTGGCGCACAAGCGAAGAAGGCCAGCGTCTGGTCACGTGGGACAGCGCGGAAGACTGGGGTGAGTAATCTCAGCTGCCCCAATGGATCCGATACACGAGGGCAGCTGAATCTTTAACTTTGTTAAAACTTTTTGGACTTTAATGTGAACAGCATGGAGCTGTCACGTCCAGAGCCCGCGTGGCTTCAATCCCCACAGGAAGCAGGTTTTTACATCCTCAGGGATTAAAGCCCACTTAGCTAGGACGTAAAAACACTATGGGCTGGTCACTAAGGGGTTAAGGATGCTATTCACTTGTGTCAGGATGGAGAGGGAGGGGCGCAGAGCCATTTTACACGGAATAATTCCGTTCAGATTCTCGCTGGTTCGTGGGAATCTGAACGATAATCAGTGTAAATGCAGCCGGCGACTGAATAATTCGTTCGTCATTCAGTTTGTGCGGTCATATAAAAAAAAATAAATAAAAAAAAATTAAAAAAAAATCAAACAAACAATGACCAGCCCATGTGAACAGGCAGTCTTTCATCTATGAATGACTGCCTGTTTACTGTAAATGAACGTGGACGCCTGACGTGATTTCAGACCAGTTTTGCCTCCAATCACTGTGCGATTATCGCTCCTCTGTAAAAGCACAAGAGCGATAATCGTTATAACCTTTGGGCGCTCAAGTGCCTGATAATCATTCCACGTAAAAGGCTTTATTCACACGGGCAGCCCCCTCCGCTGTCGGCAAAACAGATCAGACCGCACATGCAGGAGTCAGCATGCAGTCTGATGTTCATGGAGTTCTAAACATTGGCAGGTTATTCTCATCCAGGTAAACGAACCAAAAAGTTGTTGTTTTTTTTTGTTTGTTTTTTTAAGTCATGTGTATGAATAACCCAATTGGCTGTTATGGGCCAATGCACACACAAACTGCACACGGATGAGAATTACACCTGTGTGAATAAGCCCTTATATATTTCTCACAGCGCCCCGGCCTACCAGCGGGATCAGCAGGCCGGATATCATCCTACCTCTTCAGGGACTCCAAGTCTCTTGGCCGGAATTTTAGGGATATAACCTTGAAATAAAGCTGGCCCCATGTCCTTGTAATTCTGGACGGCGGTCTGTGAGAAGATGGTTCCCTGCAAAACATGGTAGGAAGAACGCAGGTAATATAGATAGAAGCAAATCCATAGAAGAGAAAGCACCAGTGATGGTGGAAGATCAGCATATCCAAGTGACGGAGGAGTAGAAAGAAAAATCTTGTGACACCCTCACATTTAACTGATCAAATCGTTCGATAGTCCGGTGCAGGAACCATCACACACCCGTACGTCCCCACTGCAGGCTGTTGCTGATATATATGTGCCAACGCTCTACTGTCGCACTGATGCCCATCAGTGTGACCACCATGCCCATAGGCGCTAGCAACAAAGCTAGCAACATTGGCTTTTTCCTACACCTCGTTGACCCCTTTGCGAGACCTCTGGTGGCCAATTTTGGCATCCGCTGATTTGTACCATCCTCACCCCCGCCGTAAAATCCTGAAATTAGACTTTGCTACAGCAAGTCCCCTGTTAGAGCAGATCAAAGTTCCCAATGCTATGTCTGTGGGCACATGGCTAAGTGCAGCGGTTAGGGAGAGTGACGCGTTGCTAAGCGACGTTGATATGCGGAGAACAGCAGTTAGCTCCGCTCGCTGCTGTTCTCCTCACCAACTAATTCATGTGGATTCCTCACCACCCAGAGTACAGCTGATCCACTGGAGAGGTCGGCACGGGGTTCTGGCGCTCCTCCCCCTCCTCTGCTGAAGGCACACAGAGCTGACAACCCAGCAGACCCCCATCAGGTGAGATCCATATATGGGAGAAAGCTGGTAGGGCTTCCATGATGGCGTCCAGTCAGAGGAAAAATACAAGAAGTGAAGGGTCGGGTGTAGACACAGAGATAAACATTTTATGTTCACGTAGAGAACATCAGGTCAATCAAGTATGATAATATTAGCAAATTTCTTGATACATACGGGACAGACAGAATTGATCCTGACACCATTGTGTGCCCATTCAATAGCGAGGCTTTTTGTCAGGTTGTCCACAGCGGCTCGTGCGGCTCCTGTGTGCCTGTCAAGGGAAAATACAGCAGGGAATACACACTGTAGAGATGCGGTCGCTGCTCCCCCATTACATTACTTATCCTGTATTAATACTCCAGAGCTGCACTCACTATTCTGCTGGTGGAGTCACTGTGTACATACATTACTTATCCTGTACTGATCCTAAGTTACATCCTGTATTATACTCCAGAGCTGTACTCACTATTCTGCTGGAGTCATTGTGTACATACATTACCTATCCTGTACTGATCCTGAGTTACATCCTGTATTATACTCCAGAGCTGCACTCACTATTCTGCTGGTGGAGTCACTGTGTACATACATTACTTATCCTGTACTGATCCTGAGTTACAGCCTGTATTATACTCCAGAGCTGCACTCACTATTCTGCTGGTGGAGTCACTGTGTACATACATTACTTATCCTGTACTGATCCTGAGTTACAGCCTGTATTATACTCCAGAGCTGCACTCACTATTCTGCTGGTGGAGTCACTGTGTACATACATTACTAATCCTGTACTGATCCTGCGTTACATCCTGTATTATACTCCAGAGCTGCACTCACTATTCTGCTGGAAGTTACTGGAAACATCAAGCTTGGCATCGGCCATGCCTCTAACAGTTAAGCTAAGCTCTTATAATACGGCGGCGCAGTTAGTTTTTCAGTAAAATTAAATCTGATGTAGGAAAATTAGAGCTTACGCCATGCCAGGAAATCCTTTCCACATGTCTGCCACAATGTTTACAATGGCGCCACCGTGCTCCTTCATCCAGGCGTTGTAAACTAAACGCAGAAGGACAAACATCATTGTTAGGGATCCTCAAACAAAAAACCCACAACTCTCCCGCCATCAGGGCTGAACAAAAAGGGGGAACTATATGGTGGCTCCTTATTAACAAGTTACACAGGCAACAATGTTATGCGATATCAAGCTCAGAAACCCAGCAGGACCTGCAGTCCTACAGCTCCACCATCCCCGCGGCCACCATCGGCACGCAGAGGTGTTCTCTCACAGCGGGCCGTCACCCGACCACTGGGAGTGTGAAATGTGTCACACCAAGTCAGAAAGCGCAGAATTCTCCACTATATGATCATTCATCTTCATTTAGAAGAGGCTTCACGGCCGCTGTAACGCCACAGTCACACGCCCGAGAAAATCTCGCGAGATTTGTGCAATGTGAGATGGACAAATATGAGCCCCATTCTTTTGAGTGCGGTCATACACATGAGCGATTTTTTTTTTTTTTTCCCACATTGCAGCACAAAAAAAACAAAAACAAAAAAAAAAAACACGGCATGTCCCATCTTTGAGTTTCACAGCCCAATATCACACTTTCACTAAAAAAATTAAAAAAAACCTGCTGTGGGGGGCAATTCACATGACCGTGATTTTGGCGTGTATTACGCAAAGACAAACATCCCGTCGCTCCTTGTATTGATGCTGCATTTCCTCCGTGTTCTGTTTTTATTATATATGTCATTTTCGATAAACTATTTAATGGTACCTGTTGCAGTCCGGTCCTGGACATTGGTTGTGGGATTAGTGAAATGTGCGTAACGCATACGGATTTTGCTGCTGTATCAACGTGGATTTGCAGCAAAATCAGCAACAGAAATCATCCGCCGCGTCTGGACCCAACAGGGAGACCTACCCGCTTTGCAGCAATAGAAGGTGCCAGTGAGGTTGGTCTCCACCACGGCGTTCCATCCTTTAGCAGTGATTGCTTCGCTCGGACTCGGGAACTGGCCTCCTCCATTGTTGACTAGGAAGTCGATACGACCATACAGGTCCAGGGTGGATTTAACCAGCGATTCCACCTGTCGGCAGAGGAAAGGACCCAACAGTGCAAGGGTTAACACACAATCGAGCCGTAGTTAGAATGGAGCTCACTAAAGTCACATACAGCGACACACGCTGTCCGGCCGTCACTGGACAGCGACACATGCCGCCTGCAAGATCACACACATACAGCGACACATGCTGCCCGGCCGTCACTGGACAGGTCACTGCCGCCCGCAAGATCACACACATACAGCGACACATGCCACCCGGCCGTCACTGGACAGGTCGCTGCTGCCCACAATATCACACACATACAGCGACACATGCTGCCCGGCCGTCACTGGACAGGTCACTGCCGCCCGCAAGATCACACACATACAGCGACACATGCTGCCCGGCCGTCACTGGACAGGTCACTGCCGCCCACAAGATCACACACATACAGCGACACATGCTGCCCGGCCGTCACTGGACAGGTCGCTGCTGCCCACAATATCACACACATACAGCGACACATGCTGCCCGGCCGTCACTGGACAGGTCGCTGCTGCCCACAATATCACACACATACAGCGACACGTGCTGCCCGGCCGTCACTGGACAGGTCACTGCCGCCCGCAAGATCACACACATACAGCGACACCCGCTGCGCGGCCGTCACTGCACAGGTCACTGCCGCCCGCAAGATCACACACATACAGCGACATGTGCTGCCCGGCCGTCACTGGACAGGTCACTGCCGCCCACAAGATCACACACATACAGCGACACGTGCTGCCCGGCCGTCACTGGACAGGTCACTGCCGCCCACAAGATCACACACATACAGCGACACACGCTGCCCGGCCGTCACTGGACAGGTCATTGCTGCCCACAAGATCACACACATACAGCGACACATGCTGCCGCCAAGAGATCAACACATTCATCTCCTGGAATACTCTGTGCTGCTGGGACATGATTGCACCCCTATCCTCACTGAGGGCATCACAGGGGGGTCAGGTAACTGCTGCCCCCAAATCACAGTTCATACAGTACATGCAACCCGCTGTCACTGGAAAGGTCACTGCCGCCCCCACAGTTACAGTTCATTCACCTGCTGAAATCCTTTGTACTGCAGAGCTCACAATTACACCCCTCACTCACACCATCACATGCATTTGCACAAGACGCGGTTACGCGGCCGCTCACCTCCTCCTCCTTGCGGATGTTGCACTGCAGCGCCGTCAGCACTGAGGGGTTTGCGGGGGAGATCTGGGACACCAGATCCTTGGTGGCTTCTTTCAATCGGTCAAGTTTCCGGGAGGCGATAACCACGCTGCAACCTGTGAAGAGAAGAACAAAGTACAGTATGAGGCCTCATGTCCACGGGGAAAATCAGATCTGCTGCAGATTTGTAACGCGGATTTGGGCTGCGGATGCAGTGCGGATGCATTGTAATTGTCTTTTATTCGCAGTAAAATGGAGCATGTCCATTTTTTTTCATGTTCCAGAAATTTTTTAATTACCATCCGTGGGTATTTATCTACCTGCGGGTGGTCAATGCATTCCTATGGGTGCGGATCCGCGTGCGGGAAAAACGCTGCGGATTTTAATTCTTATTTTCCCCATGGACATGAGGCCTGAGGGCTCATGCTCGCGGGCGGATGCCTTTTACCCATTTTGTTAACATTAGGTCTGCCGGCAGAGATCACATATAGCTGCGTGTGCGCTGCGCATGTCCGTGAATCAGACACACACACACACACGGACATGAACATACTTTTTTTTTTTTTTTAATTCCCCGCCCTGTTTTATAGCGAGTATGTGTATGAAGCCGCTGCCCATATGCAATGTATGGTGTACGGACAGCATATCATACACAGCCAAGACAAACGTATAGCCTCACGCTGCGCGCTACGCTGAGAAATAGAGCGCGCCGCGATCCATTTCTACACGCACATGGATGAATGAAAGGCCATTGACTTCATTCACCGTGGATCACACGTCTGTGGAACGCGCACGCAGTACGCTGTGAGAACACGCGCGTATTACGTGTGCGTTGCGCGGCCGCGTGATACGTGGTGAATGGAGTCCATGGACTTTCGTTGCTCCATGCACATCGGCGTGTGGACACTGCGTATCGGTACGCATGAGAAACAGATGACAGCACACTCTACTTCTCCATGTAACGCGCACCATGAGCCCTATACATTGGTGTAAGAACCGCGTCCGTACGCAAGGCATCGCGAATAGGCAGCGTTTTCATACACCGCTTCGCCCTGAAGCAGAACGGGGAATAATAAGGTAAATAAGTGTCCGCGTGATCCGCGGGCATGTGCAGTGCCCACAGTCATACACGGGCGCTGCCAACGGGGCGTATGCTTACAAAATGGGTAAACTGCTCCAGGGAGGCCCGCAGCGTCTCACCAACACGCCCGTGGGCATGAGCCCCAACACGTTAGAGGGAATATCCCCCGCAGAGGTCCTTGCTCCCCTCTATAGCCTCCTGAAAGATGGCGGAACATTCTATGGATACACCAGTTACTGTTGACGACCCGGCTAGATGCTCCCTATTTAGCTTCTTTTACATGAGACCAGATGCCGCCTGTTAGGCTACAAATTGCCGCTCAGCTTCACTAAAGCCGTGGATTATAAAAAAAAACAATCTGGAAATGTCACATATTAGGAAGGACAGGAAGTGGACATGACCTTGAAGTCCATGGAGTGACCTTGTTGGTGACTCTAAAGACTTTTCACCCTGCAGGAAGGTAGTAGCTGGCCAGCAGTCGGAAAACTACAAGTCCCAGCATGCCCCGCGACATTTTTCTGCGCTATTCCAACCCTGTGACCTGCAATGCATGCTGGGACTTGCAGTTCAAGACTGTACGGCGGTCTTACTGCTGTCATTGCGAGAAAGCGTTACACGCTGCCATACCGGAACCCCCACTGAACCGGCCGGTAAGCTCACCGAGTTCCAGCAGCTCGGCCGCTATGGCTTTCCCGATACCGGTGCCTCCTCCGGTCACAATAGCGACTTTGTTTCTAAAGAGTCCTGGAACGAAGACGCTGCGGGCCGCCATGATGAAGGCAGTGTGACTGCTTGATACTTCCGAGGTCACGAGCCGCGGCTGCGTTACCATGGCGACGATAAAAGCCGTAGACACGCCCCTCCCCAACAATTACATTGTGTCACCCAGATACCCCCATAACAGTGTATGAGCCATACAGGTAACCCCCATAACAGTATGTCGTCCACAGGTCCCCACCAGAAGGGCTGTCTCAAACAAGCGTCTCTAACGCAGCGTTTTTCCTGCTATTTGAGCTGGCGGTGAGCAGGCGTATTGCTGCGTAGCGCAACGATTTTGCTCTGCACCTGACAACGTATCTCGCACACGCCATCATGCGCAGTCTGACTTGTTTCTTTTATATTTTTTATTTCCCGTTCTGTCGCTTAGTGACGTTGCGTCTAAACGCCGCACGTACAAAATGTCATCGCTACTTCCCCGAAGTGATGCGAGGTGTTTTTGACACAAAGACGCCTTGCATCCCTGGTGAAATCCCACGTTAGCGAGTTCGATATTGGACCGACTTTCACGGCCAAATATCGCACTCGCCCGTGTGAAATTTGCCTAAGTGTGTCATCGGCAGCTTCCCCATAACAGTGGGTCCTCCACAGATCCCTTGTAACAATCTGTTATTTACAGATGTCCTCATACCAGTGTCATCCACATCTCCATCTGCAGAGCCTCCATTCCTGCTTGTATCACATCTTGTGTCAAAGTTAGAGATGGTACAACAAGGTACTAGAGCCTCCATGCCCCCTGTATCACATCTTGTATCCAAGCTAGAGGCGGTACAACAGGGTACTAGAGCCTCCATGCCAGCCTGTATCACATCTTGTATCCAAGCTAGAGGCTGTATAACTGGGCACTAGAGTCTCCATGCCCACCATTATCACATCTTGTATCCAAGCTAGAGTCGGCCCAACCGGGTACTAGAGTCTGCATGCCCACCCGTATGACCTCTTATATACAAGTTAGATGCCCCTAACGGTACTTGATCCACGATTCCTGCCCATATCACATTTTGTATCCAAGCTAGAGGCGATACAACAGGGCACTAGAGCCTCCATGCCTTGCCGTAACACATCTTGTATCTAAGCTAGAGGTGTTACAACAGGGTACTAGAGCTTCCATCGCTGCCTGTATCACATCTTGTATCCAAGATATAGGTGGCCCAACCGGGTACTAGAGTCTGTATGCCCACCAATATGACGTCTTGTATACAAATTAGATGCCCCTATCAGGGCACTAAAGCCACCATGCCCATCCATATCACATCTTGTATCCAAAGGAGTGGGAGCCCAAAAGGCTATTAGAGCCTGCAATCCCACCTGTATCACATATTGTATCTAAGCAATATGCCCCCAATGGGGAACTAGAGACTAGAGCCTCAATGCCCGCCAATATCACATCTTGTATTCAAGCTAGAGGCTGTACAACAAGGTACTAGAGCCTCTATTCCTGCCCATATCACATCTTGTATCCAAGCTACAGGTTGCCCAACAGCATACTAGAGCTTCCATGCCCGCTTTTATCACATCTTGTATCCAAGCTAGAGGCGATACAAAAGGATACAGGAGCCTCCATGCCTGCACGTTACACATCTTGTATCAAAGCTAGAGTAGGCCCAGCCGGGTACTAGAGTCTGCATGCCCACCCGTATGACCTCTTGTATACAAGTTAGATGCCCTTAACAGGGTACTTGAGCCACGATTCCTGCCCGTATCACATTTTGTATTCAAGCTAGAGGCGATACAACAGGGTACTGGAGCCTCCATGCCTGCCCGTTGCACATCTTGTATCCAAGCTATAGGTGGCCCAACCGGGTACTAGAGTCTGCATGCCCACTCATATGACGTCTTGTATACAAATTAAATGCCCCATCAGGGTACTAAAGCCACCATTCCGGCCCATATCACTTTTTGTTTCCAAGCTAGAGGCGGTTCGATAGGGTACTAGAGCCTCTTTGTCCATCCATATCACATCTTGTATCCAAAGGAGAGGGAGCCAAAAAGGGTACTAGAGCCTGCAATTCCACCTGTATCACATCTTGTATCAAAGCAATATGCCCCCAATAGGGAACTAGAGACTCCATGCCTGCCCATATCACATCTTGTATCCAAACTAGAGATCACCCAACAGGGTTCTAGAGCTTCCATGCCTGCTGTTATCACATTAGCATCTACACTAGTGATGGCACAACAGGGTATTAGAACCTCCATGCCCTTCCGTATCACATCTTTCATCCAATCTGGAGGTGGCTCAATTAGGGTACTAGAGCTTACATGCCCGCCCGTATCAAGTCTTGTAACCAAGCTAGAGGCGGCCCAACAGAGTATTGTAGCCTCCGTGTTCCGGGTCTTACATTTAGGTAGGAACTATTTGGAGTCAGGAAGGAATTTTTCCACGAATGGGCTGATTGGCTTTGGCCTCTTGCGGTTTTCGGCCTTCGTCTGGATCAACAAGGGGATTGAAACATGCTGAACTAGATGGACATTGTCTTCATTCAGCCTAACATACCACATATCACATCCTGTATCCAAGCTACAGGGGGCCCATGAGGGTACTAAAGCCTCCATGCCCACCCATATCACATCTTGCATTCAAACTAGTGGCGGTACAACAGGGTGCTATAGCTTACATGCCTGATGTTATCACATCTTTTATCCAAGCTAGAGGAGGCACAACAGGGTACTAGAACCTCCATGCTCGCCGGTATCACATCTGGTATCCAAGCTACAGTCAGCCCAATAGAGCACTAGAGCTTCAATTCCCGCTGGTATCACATCTAGTGTCCTTGCTAGAGAAGGTTCAAAAGGCTACCAGGGCCTCCATGCCCAGCCGTATCACATCTTGTATCGATGCTAGATGCCCCCAACAGGGTACTAGAGCCTGCATGCCTGTCCACATTACATATTATATCCAAGTTAGAGGCCACTCTACAGGGTACTAGAGCCTCCATGCCTGCCCGTATCACATTCTGTATCCAAGCTACAGTAGGGCCAAACAGGATACTACAGCCTGCATGCCCACCTGTATCACATCTTGTATCTAAGCCTGAGGTGGCCCAACAGGGTACTGGAGCCTCCATGTTCACCCGTATCACATCTTGTATCCAAGCTAGAGGCGGTACAACAGAGTACTAGAGCCCCCATGCCCCTCCATATCATAACTTGCATGCAAGCTGGAGGTGACCCAAAAGGGTACTAGAGCCTGCATGCCCACCTACAGCACATCCTATATCCAAGCAATATGCCCCTGACAGTGTACTTTAACCTCAATGCATGTGCATATCACATCTTGTATCAAAGCTAGGGGTGGCCAATCAGAGTACTAGAGCCTTCATGCCCGCCAATATCACATCTTATTTCCAAGCTAGAGGCGGGCCAACAGGGTACCAGAGCCTCCATACCTGCACTTATCACATCTGGCATCCAAGCTAGGGTCGACCAAGTAGAGTACTATAGCTTCCATGCCCACGAATATCACATCTTGTATCCAAGCTAGAGGCAGCCCAACGAGGTACTGGAGCCTCCATGTTTACCCATATCACATTTTGTATCCAAGCTAGAGGTGGTACAACAGGGTACTAGAGCCTCCATTCCCCTCCATATCACATCTTGTATCCAAGCTAGAGGTGGCCCAAAAGGGTACTAGAGTCTGCATGCCCACCTACATCACATCTTGTATCCAAGCTAGAGGCAGCCCAACAGGGTACCAGTGCCTCATCAGCCCAACAAGGTACTAGGCTTCAATGCCTGCTGTTATCACATCTTGTATCCAAGCTAGAGGTGGTACAACAGGATATTAGAACCTCCTTTGCCCGCCCATATCACATCTTGTATCCGAGCTACAGGTGGCTCAACAGGGTACTAGAACCTCCATGCCTGCCCGTATCCCATCCTGTATCCAAGCTAGATTCCGTCAACAGAGTACTAGAGCCTCCATGCTCATCCATATCACATCTTGTATCCAATTTAGAGGCCACCCAACAGGGTACTATAGCCTCCATGCCTGCCCGTATCACATCTTATATCCAAGCTAGATGCTCCCAACAGGGTACTACAACCTCCACACCCACCGGTATCACATCTTGTATCCAAGCTAGAAGGGCAATAGGGTATCAGATCCTCCATGCCTGCCCATATCACTTCTTAAATCCAAGCTATAGCTGGCCCATCAGGGTACAAGAGCCTTCATGCCCGCCCGTATCACATCTTGGATCCAAGATAGCTGCAACCCAATAGGATACTAGAGCTTCCACGCCCGCCTGTATCATATCTTGTATCCGAGCTAGAGGTGGCCTAACAGGATACTAGATCTTCCTTGTATGCTATTATCACATCTTGTATCCAAGCTAGAGGTGGTACAACAGGGTACTAGAACCTCCATGCCCACCAATGTCAAACTTTGTTTACCAGTTAGACGCCACCAAACAGGTTACTAGAGCCTCCATGCCCGCCAGTTTCACATCTTTTATCCAATCTAGATGCCCCCAACAGGGTACTAGAACCTCCATGCCCACCTGTATGACTTCTTGTATCCAAGCTAGAGACTGCCCAACAGGGTACTAGAGCCTGCATGCCCACCCTTATCACAACTTGTATTCAAGCTAGAGGTGTCCCAAAAGGGTACTAGAGCCTGCATGCCCATATGTGTCACATCTTGTTTCCAAGCTAGATGTCCACAACAGGGTACTGGATCCTTTATGTCCAACAGTATTATATCTTGTATCCAAGCTAGAGGTGGTACAAGAGGGTACTTGAGCCTCCATCCCGCCCATATCATATCTTGTATCCTAGCTAGAGGTGTCCCAACAGTGTGCTGGAGCCTCCATGCCCGCCCGTATTACATCTTGTATCCAAGCTAGAGGTGGTACAACAGGGTACTTGAGCCTCCATCCCGCCCATATCATATCTTGTATCCTAGCTAGAGGTGTCCCAACAGTGTGCTGGAGCCTCCATGCCCGCCCGTATTACATCTTGTATCCAAGCTAGAGGTGGTACAACAGGGTACTTGAGCCTCCATCCTGCCCATATCATATCTTGTATCCAAGCTAGAGGTGTCCCAACAGTGTGCTGGAGCCTCTATGCCCGCCCGTATTACATCTTGTATCCAAGCTAGAGGTGGTACAACAGGGTACTAGAGCATTCCTTTAAGGGGTCAATTTTCTGCAATAAATGGTCCTTTTAGGCCCCTTGTCCACGGCTGTAATTTCGCCAGTGGTAAATCGCCGGCGAATCACGCCGTCTGAAGCTTTCCATAGCCTTGCTATGGAAAGCGCCGTCCCCGTGTCCATGAGCAGATAATCATTGCGATTCTCCGCGGTCAGCCTATCTGTCAGATTAGGCTGACTACAGAGATCCGTCTGCGGCTCCTGCTCCTGGGCGGCAGCTCCTGCCTGTGGACAGGGGGCCTAACGCTCATATTGTAATCACTTAGGCAGCTCTCAAACAGCCCGCTTTTTAGCGTGATTTGAAATACCGCGCTAGTACACCACCTTTATTTCAATGGGGCTTCGTGGACCTGCACTCGAATGCCTCGTTTCTAACTCTGCGATTTTCGAGCGCGGTCTCCTCTATTTTCGCATGTTTAACGCACCTCTTCACCTATCACGATGATGGGGTCCGTTAAAAAATGCTATACAATGCGTTCAAAAATGGCACTCGAAATCGCTGTAAAATGCCGTAATATCAAAAGCGGCGTTTTGTGAATGCATGTGTGATAGCGGCCTTACTTATATCAACATTACAATCACACAGAGAAAGTCTCATTCAATTCTGACAACTTCTAGTGGAGGGAATATATCCCATGCTCTATATCCTATTACGGTAGCTATGCATATTATATACAACATGCTTTATATCACACTTTGTATATTACTCTCTGTATATTATATTCTGAATATCACACTCTGTATATTTCTTGTGTTCTAATATTACACTCTATGTACTAGGATCTGTATATTCTGCATATCGCATGCTAGATAGTATATTCTGTATAAACACATTCTGTATTCTAGTCTCAATAGTATCATCCGGATATTATAATCTTCTATATCACACTTTTCATATTGTATTCTGCAGGTGCGTCTCCCATCATCACCTAAACAGTTAATAGCACACAGATACCAGTAGCTTTCATCTGTGCCTGAATGATGTCATGGGTAAGAGCTGAGGCCCCGCCCAGGGATGTGCCTTGTGGGCGTGGCCATGCCAAAAGAGGGTCTACACTCTGGTCTTTGTGCAGTGAGCTGCAGTCCTGGGATGGACACAGTTACATCTTGATCTACCTCATCTGGGGGTCCCTCCCCACCATCACCCAGGTTAAAACAACAAGGACCCCCTACGCATGATGCCAGGTGAGCAGCACATCTCTTTACTAGGTGTCTCCTATATAGAAACCTTACTGCAGATCATTGCACCTTGTATCTGCACTGACTGATGCTTGTTACTAGCAGGATGAGGAATAGGAAGCGTTTATCACCAGCTAATTAAATACCCCCCTCATTAATTGCTATAATTACATAGCTGGAGTGTACAGCCATGAGAGGAAGAGGTTAATGTGTTTATTATAGACTGTTAGTGATACAGTGCATGAATTAGTGCAGATATAGTCAGGCATGAAGGCTGATCAATCCTGCAATACATATGCTGATGGAACATGAATGATACAATGTATCAGTGTGGATACAGCATGTGAATGACATTTGGTAACCTGCTCAGACTGTAGATGATACAATGTGTCAGTATTGATAAACAATGGCACTGTTGCTACAACGTATGTGTTTATTCTACACTGTAACCCTTCATAGTGGCCCATTTATTTTCCTATTTCACCCAGTAAAATCACTGATGTGGAGCAGAGTAGGGAGTCGTCTGTCCTCTGCCCCAGTCCTCTGCAGTGGTCTCTCTTCTGACTCCCAGTAAGGGAATTTCCTTTTATTATATATAGCCCTACAGTAGCTCTCCTTCCTTCCTCCCTCTACGTCACTCCACAGACACATTTCCCATATTTTCTCTTATATTTTTTGGTTCTTTTGCACCCGTGCACTGATCACGGCCCGAAACCATGAAGGGGTGATGCAAAAATCTGTACCTAAATACTGTAATGATGATCCAGTCCAGTGAGGGCTCGACTTGTAGATCGGTTTTCCACTGGTGAGAAGTGATCGTCTCATGCCCATAGACAAGGTGATTATCAATATGAGGACTTATTAACACTCCCAATTACTGGATTAGTGTTACACTTGCAGTTATATTTGGGATCTGTTCACACCAGGCAGAAATCTCAGTGACTGAATAGTCCATCCAGTATACATGAGCGCGGATGTTTCTGCAGCAGGTGCAGAACATTCTGCAAGCTGCATTAAGATGAATGTAACAGGCTCAGCAATTCCTGGGTTGCCGCATGTGCTCCCTGCCTGAGGATGAATCCACAATGGGCAAGGACACACTTCTTTACTACGGAGCCAAAATACGCTAGTGTGCTCATGGGCTTAGGCTACCTGTAAGTGGATGATAATTCTGTTCGGTTTTTTAAATTTTTTTTCCGGACCAAATTGGACATAAATGGCACCCATTTCCGATTTTTGGACAAACATAGCACATGTACATGTGTGGGGTTCTGTACATCAGGCAGCACGTGGATGCTATATCTGTATGCTGTCCGGTCCATCCAAGTTGTGCTTGAGAATATCGAGTGCAACTTTAAAACTGTCCATGTGCAAGAAGTCTTGGGGACCTATAACATGGGAGAGAATATTCCGAAACGGCGTTGTAGAATATGCCGTCCCTGAGTTCCCCTCCAAAATCTGCACCGCTAACTACGGATTGTGATGCGGAATTGCCGGCAGGTTTCTGCTGTTTTCAATTCCGCACCAAAACCTGCACATTAGCTGTGTGGATTCTGCAGGAGGGCGTTTTCTACAAGGCTGATGTGGAATGTTCCATCCTGCGGGAAGGATCCCTTAGGGACTTTTCACGTGGGACAGAATTATGCTGCAGGATGAAACCGAATTCGACTCCAAAACCTGCAGGTGTAGCTACGGATTTTGATGTGGAATTGCACATAGACTTTAAGCTATTTTCAATTCTACATCAAAATCTACGCGGCTTGCGGTGCGTTGTTCAGCCTATTCCGTCCCGTATGAAAGGTCACTTACAAAGTTATTTCCTGGAAGTTTCAGAAAGGGCGTTTCCCAAAAAATGGCTTAACAACCTGGGGCTTATTCACACAGATAATGATGTAATGTATCTGCAGCTGACCGATCACTGCGTTCACACCTGGCATTTTTCATGCATTTTTGGACAGCAGTAAAAAAAAAATGCATGAAATAAGCATGTGGTTTTTGGATCCTTTTTTGCTGCAGTCCAGAAAGGCCCCAGTATTTACACAGGCAAGTGCAATATCGGTCCGAGAAACTCAAACCAATTTCAGCTTAGTAGACCTGCAATTATTCCTGCGAGTGTGATGAGTTCTGCAAGAAAAACATATGTGCTATGCATGAAATTTTCGTGTGTGTGAAAATAGCATGTTTTAATGGTAAATATAGGAAAATTGCATCCCGCTCGCATTTCCATGGAAGTACAATTTTACTTTGCTCACACAAGAACTAATGGGTGAGTCCTGAACAGAATTACTCAAAAGTAAGACATGCAGCAATATTTCTACCTTGGATCATCTGTCTGAGGCTACGTTCACACGGGTGAAACAACGTGCATTTTTCATGCCGATGCAAGGCGTATTGATTCAAAAGCTCCTCGCATCGCTTCAGTGAAATTGCTATCCTCAGTCGCATGTTTCACGCGCGATAGAGGATCGCAAGTGTTTCGCATTGCTTTCAATGGGAAACGTGGCATCGCACTCGCAGGTACATCACACGGCGTATGCGTGCCATGTGATGTTTTTTAAGGTCCTACTGAAGACAATGGGCGACGTGTTCCATGGGAACAACAAAAGATAGAATATGCTGTGATTTTCATTTTAAAAAATTGCTTATGTGAATAAGAGCATTAAAAAGAATGGAGTTCCTATTCGTGCGCCTTGCAACGCGCAAGAGTGTCACCAGTGTGAATAAGCCCGGAGAGTGAAATCGCTCGTATAAATAAACACATTTACATGTGAGTTCTGTCCGTACCGCTTTCGGACGGAACTCATGTATGAAACGCATTTCTGTAAATGTGACCTAACAATCACTGGGGATATACAGGTGTGGCACCCATGTCTGGATAGAAAACCCATTTAAGTCAATAGATGGGCAAAAAAATAAATGAAAATGAGCACAAATGGAGGACATACGTGTGCAATGTATTTTTCACTGATCATTCCTGAGCAATGCTAAAAAAAAAAAATCACGTTTTAGTGTCAGAAAAATAAATGGATGATACACAGAAGTGACACACAAGTAATAAGAGGCACAGAAGTAACGCACCTAGATCCGACACAGACCAGTGCATGGGTTAAAATTGGTCAAATTTTTTTTTTCCTGGCTAAACTCAGGCAAGATAATAATAATCTTTATTTTATATAGCGCCAACATATTCCGCAGCGCTTACAAGACAGGGGGAATAAAACAAGACTACGGTTACATAGTAATCAGTTGATGGAAACAATAGGGGTGCGGGTCCTGCTCCAATGAGCTTACATACTACAAGTAATGGGGTGATACAGAAGGTAAAGGGGCTGGAGATGTGCAGGTATGGTGAGATGGAGAGTGAGGGATGCTATACACATAGACAATGGTCAGGCCATATAGTGGCAGACTCGGTATGACTGCAGGGGGTGGTTGATTACTGCTGGCAGGGATTACAGTCAGGACAGGCATCATGTTATCAGGCGGCGTACAGAGGGGTTTGGTTTAGAGGATAAGATCTGAATAAGCCCTAATAGTCTTGTCATCATCCATTCGTCAAGTTGGTAAAAACTCCTTTATTTGTCATTTTTGTTCCCATCGGATAAATAATATGCCTGTCACTACAGCTTTGCCAGGCTCCTGGATAACAAGCCTATGGTGCAGTAATGTAAAGCTTTGACAACTCGTTTGGGAGCAGTGATTGTATAGATCACATATATCACACCTAAGGCCCGCTGGCTGGATCTGGCCTTAAACGTAATTTTATGTGGCCCACAATGAGGTCTGGACACAGAAGGACTGGCTCTTCACTTTCCCTGGAGGTGGCACCAGCACTAGGAGGGAGTGCCATCTTGTATTTTGAACTCTGGCACACCTCCACACCACTCTATTCAGTAGCTCACGGGTGGTGGCACAGCTCTGACTGCTCTACCTGGAATGATCATCGCTAGTGAATAGAGGCGGAGCTGCTGGAGATAGTTGCAGCCCGCCTGCGTCCATTCTCAGTGAACAGGCAGTCTTCGTAAATGAGCAACTGCCTGTTTACACAGACCAATCCATCATTCAATTTTGTGCATGCAGAAGCCAAGGAACAAATAAGCAATCGAATTCTCATTCGTCGGGGCATTTACACTGAACGACAATCATTCAGAATTCGCTGGATGCAGAATGTATTGGCCTGTATAAAGGGGTCCTTACCTCCAAGGGGACTAAAAAAAATCAGGTGTTAGAAAGATTGCACTCAATGAATTTCAATCTCCAACAATCATCTATTTGGGGTGAGTCGGGTGGTGAGATTGATGGGTTTGGACGACTTTAGCCTACCGTGTATGGAGGCCTTTTTTAGACTTGCAGATGGCTTTCTTTTTTCATTCAATAGATAAGAAAAAAAGGAGTGCAATGAAGCAGATCTTCTGGAAATGACCTTTTAAAATGTCTTTTGTATAAGAACTTCACCCTCCTTGTATTAGAATAGATGTTGCAGACCTGAACCATCATCTGCTTCCTCCCATTCACCAGTGCCCCCCACCCCCATCCTCTATTGAATGTTATTGGGCTGACCCCAAACACAAAAACTAAAAAAATCACCGCCCCGTGGTTCTCAGCTGGGTCTGTGATGGTCACATTCTTCTGTAGTGGAAATGAATGCAGATTCCCAAAGCCACATTCATCATTGTCTATAGATAGCAGTCACATACAAGGGATGCCTTTCCTTCCAGGGGAGCTGTCACTTATAATCAATATTGGTCACTTCTGGTGTGCCCAGCCTTTACCATACCATGAAGGGATAGGTGGGGGTTGTGTATATCCATGGGCAGAACTGCCGCTGCCCCCTATGGAGGCCATGTACATGGCATCAGTTGTTAAAGCACTTGTCAAACAGCAGAGATTGTGCTAAAATAACAGCCTACCCAATCCTCTCCTGATTAATGCCGCCGCTCACGCAGCAGAGACGTGTTTGGTGATATGTTAGTGACATGTCTGCAATATAATCCCCCAGCCATGGAAAAAAAATACAGATCTAGGTCAGTCATGGCCACTTACCCCCAAGGCAATGCGAGTCCGTGCCCCTGCTGTGAGAGCGAGGACTCTTCCTCCTGCCACATCAATGTCTGTGTCCTGTGTGTGGCATCCATCTACCCAGATCCACGTCCTCAGGCAGCAGAGGGCTCCACATCCGGGTTTTGGAGAAGGCCGCAGACGCGCACATTTTACAGACATTTCGCTTTTTGTTCATTTCTTAACAAATAATTTTCTTTGATTTCTGTAACCTCAGAAAATAACTATTGATGTAAAGACACGTCTACTGCACTAGAGGCACCGAGAAAGAATGTAACTTTTAGGGTTGTCTCACACGAGCGTGTTGGTATAGCATGTTCTGCGCACAGGTTTTGCGCACGTGGTATAGGCGGTACCAATCTCCCGTAATTGGCCATGTTCCCCCCCCCCCCCCTAAGAAAAATTTGCTGCATGTTCTATCTTGGCGAGTATTATGCATGCCAAGATGCTGCATGCCGCCAATCGCCATGCACGAAGTATGGGATATTGTTGCGTACTTGCCGCGTGGCACGTGTCTCCCGCAGGTGGCATGTGGTGATTTACGGCTGTCTGAACCAAAAAAGGTCTGTATGAATAGATGAAGATATCAGCTTTTTGGTTGAAACTCGTTGGGTCTTATATTCTATAAGTATAAGGTCGGGCTCACATGAGCGGGTGGATTCTGCAAGCAGTAGGCCTGCAGCGGACTCAGTCTGTGAGCCCGGCCAAGGACCCTACGTATCTGCCATAACTGTACTGCGGATGACTGCTAAGGCTCGTAGGCGGTCATACACATTAGTTTTTTTTTTCCATGTTTGTATTTCCTGCGCCGTTACTTAGCAATGACGTGGGTATTCGCAGCCCATATACAATGTTCATTGCGCATGGGCTCCGAGTCAGACGCATCTGTTGACATCAATGGATGCCGTCTGCGGGGATTCTGCAGCAAAATAGAGCATGCTGTGATTTTTCTTCCGCACGCAGAATATGCAACCTGTATCTGCTAATGTGAAGGAAAGATCGAAAATGGATGCCTCTCAATGCCTGCGTTTTACTGCAGATTGTGTGCGTGGATGGTGATCACGGAATCCGCAATACAAAGATTGCCAGTTTTAGCGATCATTTTGCATAAAGTGTTAATGGACACTAATGTCCATTAACACTCCCGTGGAAAACATAGCGTGCTGTCCCTGTTATCTCTCTCAAGCTGAATGATGCATTTTAAGCTCACCTTAAAATCATCGTTCAGCTGAAGAGTGAACGATGGCAGCATTTACACGCAACAATTATTGCTTGTATGCCATAGTTTGAACGAGTTTTAAGCGATAATCGTTGCGTGTAAATGATCCTTTAGGATGGAGCCAAACCGACCCCATTGACTATAATGGGGTTCATTTGCTTCCCATCCAGCTGCCCGGCTTTTTCTTCCAGGTATTTTGCAACAGAACCTCCATTGGAGGTTCCAACGCAGATGTGAAACCGCTCTAAGGGCTAATGCCCACGGACGTTCTATTGAACCTAATAGCTGAATGTTCATGCTGCAGAATTCTATTGCGGAATTCCACAGCGTGAAATAACCCCCCGGCATGTCCTAATTCCCGCGGGAATACACCTGGACGGCTTCCATTGTAGTCAATGGAAGCCGCCCAGCATGCTATACTTCCGCTGTAGCACAGCGGAAGTATAGCCTGATTATGCGCCCCACCGACTGCCGGCCGCGTCATATGACGCTGCCGGTGCATGCGTGAGAGCAACATGGGGGAGCTACGAAGCGTATTTCGAGGCGTGTATGGGGTCTCTGGGGGGGGGGCGCCGTGACGGACTCCGCTGCGGTATTCCGCTTGCGGAACCCGTCGCAGCCATGGGCATGAGCCCTAATGAAAGAGGAAAGAATATTAACAAATAGGAATCTGCAGCAATAAGAGAAAACGCTGAGCTTTATTATTTTTAACTGTATCCATAAAAGTTCAATTTTCTATCTTCTTTCTCATGAAGTCTGTAACCTTAGAAACCGGCAGGCTGCCACCTATATGAACGCTCGGGAAAATGTATCGAGGTTATGGATGGTTACCGCCGCATAAAATGTCCTGGAACAGCCTATACGGAGAGGGCAGAGCCGAGGCCGGGCGTCCCGCCGAAGAGTCCACAGTGCAAAATCTGCAACGTTTGGTGTGGATTTTGGTGCAGATTTCGCACCCCTCATTTGAAGAGGTGAAATTGCCCCGCAGGCCCGCTGCAGTGAATTGACCTACTGCACACTTAAATTCCGCACCGCATGTCAAGTTCCACACGGATTCCTTGTAGGCAATCCAGCGCAGAATCCAGCCCTACCGCGGCCAGTGAGCCCCGCTTACCTGCATTTCCCTGGCAGCCGCGTTCGCACGGATCCTTCCACTACCAGGTTCGCTGTACTGCGCATGGTCCTCTCGGCTCGTACAGTTTTTTTTTTGTTTGTTTTTTTTCTTTATTCTCCTGCTTTCTCGTGGATCCAATGGAAGTCGTCCGTGCGGGATCCGCACAAAAATGGAGCATACTGCGATTTGTTTTCCCGGGCCAAAAGGTCGGCAAATCAAATCTGCATGTTTTAATCCATTTGCGAATGCTTATGCATCTCTACGTGCGGCTTGATTTGCGGATCTCCCGTGCAGGTGCCCTGTGTGGATTCCGCAAATCAAATTTGCCTACGGACATTGGCGCTAAATGCTGCAGATATTCCATGTGGACAGTCTGCACAGAAAATTGGCTGCAAATCCACCCTGTGTGAACAAAGCCATTAGCCATAATCACATAGGCGATTTTTCTTCCCCCCCCCCCCCCCCACATGCTTTTAAAACAAATGATACTGTGGTTACGCTCATGTGTTAAAGGCGCAACAACTGACACATACGGCTAACTTCACACAAGCGCGTGCGATATCGGGCGTGAATTGCCACTCAATATCGCGCTCACCAACATGCGATTTCCCTGCGGATGCGATGTGCTATTATCTCAAAACCACCTCACGTCACTTCGGGGAAATGGCGCTCCTTTGTCGTGGTTGCCAACCGCAGTGGAGGATCGCGGAGTTTTCAATGGGGAAACCTCACATTGCGGTGTGTGCACCTATCATGTGGTGCAATGCTGCCAGCCCCATTGAAAACAATGTGAGAGCACGCATGATAGAACATCGCGGGAAGAAGTCGCTCATGTGTATGACTCCATTCAAAAGAATGGCGTTCATATTCGTGTGTCTCGCAGCGCACAAATCTCGTGCGGTTTTGAAAGCGTTCCTTTTTTCACTGACCAAGTTTGCACCTGCCCGTGTCAATAAGGCCTTATAGTATATATTGCTTTTTGTTGTGCCAGTTCCATCTGATAGCGATATGGACGGACCTCGCATGAGAAAACACGTTAATTTCAATGCGTTTATTTACATGTACGCAAGCGATGGTCGTTCTCTAGGACTGATGGTCCGGAATAGGATGTGCTGCAATATTTCTGTTTTTGTACAGTTCTGTTCAGGAATCGCCCATTGGTTCCTATAGGGGGTGGCAAGAAAAAAAATCGCAATTGCAGGTAAATGCAAGTTTCATGTGATGTGATGCGATTTTTAAACTTTTGAAACCACATTAGTGAAAATCGTAGGTGCAGCGATGCAGAGATATGGCGCTCTCCCATATAAATATGCTATGCTCAACAGGGTGGATTTGCTGCACGAAAAATCGTTTCTGTGGGTAAAATCTGCCATCCACATCCACAGCGGCTGTTGCAGCTTTGGTGCCGCGATCGGCCATGAGCTTCCATAGAAGCATTGATAAGCTTTGCCAGCGGGCTCTATTGATCCAGTTGAAGTACTTCCGGGTGGCGGTGTATACATGCCGCACCTGGCTGTGTGAATGGGAGTGAAAACGTGAGATTTAACAGCGACTTGCTCACGGCTTTCTCTTGTTCATGCGTTTTTCGGCCATGATGCATGATGAATACCGCATTGCCCGTGTGAAAGAGGCCTATGGGGATATTGTGGTAGACTTGTTGTAGAGATTTCTATATCTCCATTCACCTGCATAGGGATGTTTTGGTGGCAGGCGCTTGGATTTTTGCAAGACTCATTCAGACGGATGGCACCGTCGCAGAAGTAACGAATCTGCCACGTGTGAATACCCCTTTTACAGGATCCTAAACCCGCTACATTGTATCCTGTTCGTAAGACAAAGACGCAATTTTTTTTCTCTTTTTGCAACTATAATCATTTAACAAAAACAGTTCATCTGCCAGTAGCCCCTAGATTACCCGGATAATCACATGTATCCACCTTGTTGCTATTGCAGACGTCCTCCAGTAGTGTCGCTGCGCAGTCTTGCCTTCATCGCTTGCACACGGTGAGCATGTCTGCCGCAAGAACCTGGTGTAGACTATCATAGTTGGTTATGAAGTGGCGGTAATTTGCCCTCGTCAATGGGACCACCCAATTTAACATTAAATTGGAGGCAGGATGAAATAATAGAAATATAAGAGTTAGTACGTGTCTGGGGCATCTTCTAGGGCAACTTCATTCATAAGTAAGGGGGTACAGGGGTTCCCAGAAAAAGCATTAAGTGTTACCATATCAGGTCACCGAAGCGTCTGGAGCCCAGTGCTTCCACCTCCTGCATACTCACACAGCAAACCAATGAACTGCTGTTTGGCAGGAGGTCCTGAGCGGTGGATGCTTGCCGAGCAGCTACTGATAGCGGATAGCTCAGACAACCCCTTTAAATAACGCTGCTCTGTTCTCCCACAATCCCAAACATTGCAGCTTTTGCCTATACCAAGATTAATTTAAAAGTCTGATTGGTGGGGGTCTCACTGCCGAGACCCCTACTGATCCCAAGGATGGAAGTCCTGTCCCCCACCCCATCCTCTTCAATGCAAGCTTGCTGCACCCCCTGCTGTTTGGAGGAGACTGAATGGAGGGATGGCTGCACCTGCATTGTGCCGCTCCATTCATTATCAATGGGACTGCCGAAAGTAGCAGAGCACAACCCTGGACTATTTCTATCAGCCCCATTGAAATGAATGGAGCGGTGGCCACGCATATTTGGCTACAGCTCAGTTCTTTTTGACGTCACTGCAGGTGGAATCGGAGGGGGTCTCGGACCCCCACCAATCAAGCTTTTATCACTTATCATATGGATAGATGATGATACTCTTATCTTGGGATAACCCCTTTAAAGACTGCAGCGCACACAAGTAGACCACTACTAGGATACAGAAGGGTCTTGTATCGACTCTGCAGAAATCTGGGTGGCAACTTCGGTCACTTCATAAACTTTTGGAACGTCCTTCGGAAACCAGGAAGCTGGAAGAGGATGTAGGACTGAGCAAACGGCTACATCCTCTGCCGCCGTGCGGATTATTCCCTTTGAACTTTATGGTGTTAAAAACGGAAGTGAATAGGGCAGGAAATGAGCTGCGATTATATTATAACAATGGCTTACCTCCCGCGCTACTCCAGTCCTGAGGACGGTCATGTGTATGAGCTATAGGCCTCAAACATGGTGATCTACTATACTGCTGTACGATGCTGACTCCATACAGTTAATGCACTTTACTCCACAATGGCAGCAGAAAGTACAGTGGGCAAACGGGCGTCAGCGCCATATTCATACAGGGTGGTATGGCGGCATCACACAGAGGTCCATGTAGTGTGTTCTGCACCGCAGTGATCAAAATGCAGGAAAAATGGTCGTCATTGCCATAATCGCTAAATATTTATTGTCACAATCCTTTTTTTTTTTTTTTTCTTAACACTTGAAAAACACCTAAACCCATGAAAATTTTTTTTTGCATTTGGAAATGCCAGAAAAATGCCATTGGCAGAGCCGGCTGTGTATGGAAAACGGCCACAAAGTTCAAAAGTACCAAAACAAAAATGCTCTTTATGTAGACTTGCCAATAATTTGCTAAAAACATCAGGTTAAGGGCCCTTTAATACGGACAATTATTATGCGAAAAATCGTCAGATCAAGTAGTTTGCGCTATTATTGTTAGATGTTACGGCGAGCCAACGATCAGAGATAAACTGTTAGATTATCACTGATTTGGATCTTCCATGTGGATCTAAAAATCGTTATTCAGCTGCTGCAAATCCTTCTATATAAACGGGTGTCGTAACGACCTGCTGAATGGGAAGCGGCGGCAGAAGGTTGGCCAGAGGCACGGTTATGATCCAACGAACGATCAAAACTACCCAATGATTGTCCAGTGTAAGGCTGCCTGTCCACGGGCATTGCAATTTCCGCAGCAGATCTCCGCACTGAGTCTATCTGACAGGCTGACCGCAGAGGATCGCGGAAAAATCGCAGCATGCTGCGATTTGCCACCCGCGAGCAGGGAATCACTATGATTCTCCGCTCGTGGACAGGGGGGCCGCACTTTCCATAGCAACGCTATGGAAAGCATTCCCCGCGGCCAGATTATCGCCGCAGGGAACGCAATGAAAAGTCGCCTGTGGACAGGGGTTCTAACATCTGGATGCTGCGTTTTAAGCCAATGAAAGCACAGGGGAAAAAAATTGTGTGCAATAGGCTGCGATCATATCCACGGACGGAACCGCGTTTCGGTTGCGTATTCATGTAATCGAAAATTGGATAAACCCACGTAATTCACACCCTCCGATGGGTTTTTGCGCACAGAAATGCAGTGCGTGTTTGCGAACGTAAAAAAGTATGCAGAAGGGTTCATGTATGTGCTGCGCAAATGTATGTGCTATGCAGGTTCCCAGGGGTAATTGCGCCAGTCCATTCACTCCAGTGGCCTATCGTGACGTGTAATATGCTCGTGTGAATGAGGCCTCAGGGTAAGTCTACACGGAACGCATTGTCCACCCGCAGAAGAAAATTCGCAATGAATCTGCAGCAAAATCCGCATGTCTGATCTGCTGAGTAGGGTGCGGAGGCGCCCGAATTTCACTGCGTAAATCCCACGGAGGAGGATATGCAGGGCATCCAACACATACATGGGTTATGCCAAGATTGATTCTTATTATCTATCTACAGTCTGATTGGTGGGGGTCTCACCGCTGAGACTCCCACTGATCCCGAAAATGGGGGTCCCAGGTCCCCTTCTCCTCACTGCGGTGCTGCTACTTTCATTTCAAGCGCTCTCCTATCTTCAGCAGTCCCATTGAAGATGAATGGAGCCGTACATGCTTGACTGCTGTGGAAGGAACTGGCGGATAGGTGAGAAGTCAATTTTGGGATTAGCCCTTTCAGGCTGGGTTTACATATATTGGTTGTGTCCAGTCTGTGTTTTCACCAGACACACTTTGGCGTTCTTTCTGCCCTGACCCGTCATTCATGACTGCAGGCGTCTGTCTGGTGCAGAATAACATCAGCATCAGAACTTCTATGTCAGTTTCCTTGAACTATCCAATAGGAAACTGCGGGATCAGTTCGGACAAGTTACCATCTACACTCGGACCTGCATTTGGAGATTCTGTCGCAGATGTGGCACAAAATACTAGAAGAAATGGCGCTGCAGAAAGCTGGTAAAATTCCCTTTAGCTGAGCAGAAACCAAACGGAACCCATTCTAGTCAATGCGGTCTGTTCTGCGCTGTTCGCTTCAGGATTCCCCTTTCCTGCTCCTGGAACAGAGCAAATAAATGGAACCCGCGACACAGATGTGAAAGCGGCCTTCTAGTATCTGTTTTTCTTGCTCTGGCTGCCATCCCTGTTTGGTTGCAGGGACGCACAAAGAGTTAACAAATGCGTAAACTAATGGGATAAAAGGACGAGCGGCGCTCTGATTTGGTATTTTATGAACCGCTGTGTGAAAACGATGGAATCTAATTACTTAATGCATCCGTTGTATCAACCGCCAATTACAAAGAGTTTAGTTCATTAGTGTTCGCTGGCAGGAAGTGGATGCGCCCGCTCATGGGCGATCAGGGTGGGATAAGGCTGCTTTATCAGGGCACTTGGCCAAACTGCCCTTGTCTTGTTGGTGCGTGAGAGATTAGGGTCTGGACATGAACGTCTCTGAGCGCCGTCTGCCCTCGCTTAGTGTAATGGCGACCATCTGTGTCTAGGAGATTACATCGCTGCTACGAAGTAAAACCGTGCAGGTTACAGTGTCAGACCGCAACCCCGAGTGAACGGCGGTATTAGGACAAGTTCAGAGTTGTATAGAGCCATAATACAGCATTTGTAGTAAGACCCCGTGGACTTCTGTACCACGTATGTCTCTAATTTGATACAAACACATAGGGTAACTTCTTTTCTCTCTAATTTATGTGGAATCTAATAGAAAAATCGCGCCATTTTCCACTGGAAGCTTTGCAATAGGAAGCTGCATGGAAACATCATACAGACCTACTTCTCCTCCCTATACAGTATAATTCCACCTGTAAATATAGACTTGGGGCTCTTTTACATGGGCGTTCGCGTGTTTCAGTCGTGTAAATATGCAGCGTATTTATGTGACAAATACACTTTTTCCCTGCATATTGCGGTTTTTATTTACACATGTAAAAGGACAAAAAAAACTCAAGCATGCTCCCATGTATTCAATGAGTAACGGAGTTTAATATTGGCTATACTCTACTCTTTAAAATAAATAATATAAATTCCACCCCTAGAAGAAGTTATCGTTTTGCTGCAGACCCCGTCCTGCAGTTCCATCTCAGGCAGATCTGTAAATGAGAGTTGTGGTGATTAGATGGACGGTCTTGTCTCCTGAGGCCCTAAAAGTGGTTCCCCCCCCCCCCCCCCCCTTGGCCTATAAGAGGCTCTCGGAGGCTCCTTGTCTGTAGTGATATCTTCTTCCGCTTGTTGATCACTAGACACCTCTACGACGCAGAGAAGAGATTTCACCCCATTACCAGAAGGGGGCGTATTATTGGGATGTGAGAAGCTGGATGGTCGAATCGATGAATTGTCCCCCACCGGGCTGTTCTGACCAGACTGTTAGGGGGTGTTGGGACCAGTGGATGTGTGAGGGCACACAAGGCAACCTGACTCAGGACGCCCTCTACAGACCACAAGTAGAGAGGAGCGTCTGACCACACTGTTAGGTGGTGTTGGGACCAGTGGATGTGTGAGGGCACACAAGGTGACCGGGCTCAGGACCCCCTACAGACCACCAGTAGAGAGCAGCGTCTGACCAGACTGTTCGGAGGTGTTGGGACCAGTGGATGTGTGAGGGCACACAAGGTGACTTGGCTCAGGACCCCCGACAGACCACCAGTAGAAAGGAACGTCTGACCTGATTGTTAGGAGGAGTTGGGACCAGTGGATGCATGAGGGCACACAAGGTGACCAGGCTTGGGGCCTCCAACAGACCACCAGTAGAGAGGAACGTCTGACAAGACTGTTAGGGGGTGTTGGGATCAGTGGATGTGTGAGGGCACACAAGGTGACCAGGCTTGGGGCCCCCAACAGACCACCAGTAGAGAGGAGCGTCTGACCAGACTGTTAGGAGGTGTTGGGGCCAGTGGATGCGTGAGGGCACACAAGGTGACTGGGCTTGGGACCCCCCGACAGACCACCAGTAGAAAGGAGCGTCTGATCGTTCGACAAGCACCAGCAGCTCCAACTTGATCTGGATTATGATTTCTCCAGCAGGCTTTGGGGTATTTTGCCGCTTCCGAATTGTGCAGACATCATCGAACCAGGTCAGACACCAATGCTGATCTAAAACTGGGAGAGTCTCTACAATGTGTAGAGGCTCAGGCCTTTTATTATAACACATGACAACCGCCCTTCAATGGGCGTGCAACAGATTACATCAGTAACATATAAGATTCTCATTCGCTGGATCATATAGAATCCCCCACCCTCTCTCACGTCCGCCATAGTATGGACTTTGTCCTAGCTGAAGTCAGCTCCGTGTGTAAGCAAGTCTTATCAACATGTGCTCAGGCTGAAGCAATTCCTTTGTTGTAGAAGTTTCAGGATGGGAGGGGTGAAGAAGTGCTAATTCAACACTCAGTGTTGGTCACAGGATATAAGGATATACACATAACACTATGGCCCTTAACTCTTAGAAGCTGGTTGTGCAACTTGTGTAACTTCTATGTACTTAACTAACATTAGATCAGACATCCATTGTCTAGCAAATACTATGATTAGATTGTGTGTGTGTCTTTTAAACTCCAGAGCTAAAAGTCATTACAACAGCAAAATACATTTGGGTTATATTAATCGATAGACATTTTATAAATAATCATCATGTCTATCACAATCTGTCCGCCATCCAGAGACGGGGCACCATCGTTACACCCCTGTGTCTGTCGGAGCCATTTCTAGGTGCTTGGGTGAAGGACATTTGGTCTCACGGCCCCCATTACATGTACGGCCTCTGACACCCACCGCCGCCTCTGTTTGCAGTGATGTCTTGAACAATGAAACTGGATGCTACAGAGTGGAACTGGGTTATCTTCAGTGATGAATCCAGGTTTAGTTTGGACACTGATGACGGCATGTTCTTGCCTAGAGACCTCTTGGTGAGCCCCTCAATCCTGCCTTTGCTGTGGATCGGCGCACTGCCCCTTACTGGTGTGATGGTCTGAAAGGCTAGTCAATGCTCGGCCGCACACACAAGGGGGTCATAGGAGTGTCCCCACAACATTGTCACACTTCCGCGGCTGCCCGGTCACTAGATGTATCACCAATACAACACGTTTGGGACCATTTGGGATGCCAATTTCAACAGTCTACAAGTTTGCACGATCTAGAGCCTCATTTATAGCAAACGTGGCGCGATAAGCCGCAGGATACCAAATGAAACCCGCATGCCTCCTTGCCTGCCCGTATCACATCTTGTATCCAAGCTAGAGGCAGTACAACAGGGTACTAGAGCCTCCATGCCCCTGTATGACAGCTTATATCTAAGCTAGAGGCGGTACGGCAGGATATTAGAGCCTCCATGCTAGCCCATATTACATCCTGTAGCCAAGCTAGAGGTGGTACAAAATGGTACTAGAGCCTCCATGCCTCCACCCCCGCCCCCCCTTCCCCGTGTATCACATCTTGTATCCAAGCTAGAGGCGGTACAACAGGGTACTAGAGCCTTCATGCCCACCCGTATCACATCTTGTATCCAAGCTAGATGCGGTACAATGGGATACTAGAGCCTCCATGCCCACCTGTATCACATCTTGTATCCAAGCTACAGGTGGTACAACAGGGTACTAGATCTTCCCTACATGGGGTCAGTTCTTCACAATAAATGGTCCTTTTGCTCTAATATTGTAATCAGTTACTTATATAAACATTACAATCACACAGAGAGTGTCATTCCGTCCGATAACTTTTAGGAGAGGGATGTTTTGTTTTTTTTAATTGTTAACCAGTTAGCATATTATACACCAAAATAGAACATGTTGCTTTTTTTATGCGTCTGAAATCAATAGGTTTTTTTCACTGCGTATGAATGAGCCTTTGTGGTTGAGTAACTTTGGGTCCTGCTCTGTACTTATTCTTAAAGCAACCCTTCGATCTTGGGAAGAATCTTTGCCCCGGGAGGGGTGGGGGGTGTGGGTTGGTTCCGGGGCAGAATTTTGTCCCATGATTAGAGGATCACTTTTAGGGATACTAAGTTACTAAATGTCTTATGCTCTGCTCTAGTTACATCCAGAGCCACATCTACAATTCTGCTGGTTGCCCTTGTTGTCATTTCTGTTGGAAAATCATATCTGCGTTAATAAGGAAGATGAAACAATACCTCTGCAGCACCACCTATTGGATGGCAGCATTCCTGCAAATCAATGACCAACCCTTTATGCAGGTCTTTGGAACAATGATTGAGAATTGAAAACCAAACCAGAATCCATACACAGACAGCTGTTTCGGGGTGTTTGCCCCTCATAGTGTGCAATAGGATTCTGTCTTGGCTAGTGAGTGGCCTGTGACGTGGGTCGGCAGCGGTAGCACACCTTAGGTGCTCTCCTTAAGGAGTCACGCTATCCCTCTCGACTGCTGTCAGGACTGATGACTGGTAACCAGTCAAACTGTTAATACAGATCTGGAAGTGACTGGAGTAGAGGCAGTATCTTATTGAGTATTGGGTAAGTAAAAGTCGGCGCAAAGTTCCATTCTATATAGATAGGGACAGGAAAAAATAACTTCCTTTCCGATATATTACACAGCGGCACAGCAGGGGTTTATATGGGTGCTGTATTGTTTAGGGTTTCTTATTTATAGATGTTTTACTATGTTTTTCTTAGGTTGATCACCGTTGGTGGACTGCAGCGCACATTATGGAGGACTGACATATCCAGGGTCTCTACTAACTCCACAAAATGGAGAGTGAGGTCATTCCCAGTGATTCTGGGATAGAGGAGACCCTTCCCAAACCAAATAAGAGCGCTCCACACAGCCCTTTAAGGGACACTCTGCGGAGAGCTGCAGCAGCTGTGTCCTTTGAGGGGGTAACAGGAGAGGCGACTATAGAACGAAAGAAAAGAAAGAAGAAGGAGCCTCGTCCAGAATCCATCATAGTCTATCGTTCTGATAATGAGAAGGTCCTGGAGGACGAGTCAGCCAATCAGGAAACGGGAGAGAGAAGCACAGAGGAAGGATCCAGGTTTCTAGGGACCCCACTGAGTGATGGTATAAATATTATGTACCAGAATATAACTACTATAATATTGTCCCCTATGTACAAGAATATAACTACTATAATACTGCCCCTATGTACAAGAATATAACTACTATAATACTGCCCCTATGTACAAGAATATAACTACTATAATACTGCCCCTATGTACAAGACTATAACTACTATAATACTGCCCCCTATGTACAAGAATATAACTACTATAATACTGCCCCTATGTACAAGAATATAACTACTATAATACTGCCCCCTATATACAAGAATATAACTACTATAATACTGCTCCTATGTACAAGAATATAACTACTATAATACTGCCCCCTATGTACAAGAATATAACTACTATAATACTGCCTCCTATGCACAAGAATATAACTAATATAATACTGCCCCCTATGTACAAGAATATAGCTACTATAATCCTGCCCCCTATGTACAAGAATATAGCTACTATAATACTGCTCCTATGTACAAGAATATAACTACTATAATACTGCCCCCTATGTACAAGAATATAACTACTATAATACTGCCTCCTATGCACAAGAATATAACTGATATAATACTGCCCCCTTTGTACAAGAATATAGCTACTATAATCCTGCCCCCTATGTACAAGAATATAGCTACTATAATCCTGCCCCCTATGTACAAGAATATAACTACTATAATACTGCCCTCTATGCACAAGAATATAACTACTATAATACTGCCCCCTACTATAATACTACCCTCTATGTACAAGAATATAACTACTATAATACTGCTCCTACGTACAAGAATATAACTACTATCATACTGCCCCTACGTACAAGAATATAACTACTAATATACTGCCCCCTATGTACAAGAATATACCTACTATAATACTGCCTCCCTATGTACAAGAATATAACTACTATTATACTGCCCCTACGTACAAGGATATAACTACTATAATACTGCCCCCTATGTACAAGAATGTAAGTACTATAATACTGCCCCCTATGTACAAGAATGTAAGTACTATAATACTGCCCCCTATGTACAAGAATTTAACTACTATAATACTGCCCCCTATGTACAAGAATTTAACTACTATAATGCACTCCTTCTATAACCAACTACTCTTGTATCCACCATATGTACAGGAACGTCTGTGCCTATTGCAGTAACGTCAGATCATGGGGATATAAGGTAACCATGTTGTTGTGCCTACAGGTGGGTGGAATATGCCTCCAGATAGTCGCTATGTCACTTTAACCGGAACAATCACCCGTGGGAAAAAGAAGGGTCAGATGGTGGACATCCATGTCACATTAACCGAAAAGGAGCTTCAAGAACTTACACGATCTAAGGAGCCTTTACAAGATGAGCCACTTGATGGGAAGAAGACTTGTTCGGTTGGCCCAGATAAAGGTCCGCATATCCTCTTGTGGAGCGTTGTTTGTTTGCCGGTCATATTTGTTCTATCGTTCGTACTGTCGTTCTACTATGGGACCATTACTTGGTACAACATCTTCTTGGTTTACAACGAGGAGAGGACTTTCTGGCACAAGATCATCGTCTGCCCCTTCTTGATCATTTTTTACCCTATCATTATAGTAGCGGTGTCTGTATCTTTGGCCATCTATACGGCAGTGACTCAGATCTCCTGGTCGTTCAGCGAGTGGTGGCACGCGGTGAAGGACATGGAGAAGGGCTTCTGTGGGTGGCTTTGTAGCAAGCTCGGTCTAGAAGACTGTTCACCCTACAGCATTGTAGAATTACTGGACTCTGATAATATATCCGGTAGTCTGTCGGTGAAGGGCTCTACGCAGGGTGTGGAGACCTCGGCGGTGTGAGAGCTAGAAGACTTATTTTTTGTTTCTTAGTCACTTTCTTCACCTTATTTTAAGTAGCTATGGAATGCTGATGTATGGAAAGTCCTGTGCCATATGGATAATGCTGATGATTAGTGAACGTCTGCCACTGCCTGCTGCATGTTTGGACGCCGCAAGAAGTTTCACGTTCAGTCTTTAATGTGGACTTGTCACCTGGACCCCAACTGGGTGTCTGTCTGATGTCTTATCAGTAGGCAAAATTGCACATGCTAAATGGCCTCCAAGATATCAGAATTAAGCTCCGCCCACTTGACTCTGGACACTTTGTTTTTACAGGGAAGTGTCACATGATCCCTTCTATCTCTGCTGATAGGGTTTAGAGAAGGGGAGGGGCATATGTGACAATCAGCTAAACTTGGGGGCTAATTAGTGAGTGCAAAATGTGCCGTTTTTATATGGTGACCAGATCCCTTTAAATCTACTGAAAGACGCCTTTTTAAAAAAAATTTTATTATTATTATACACCATTCATCACTGCTTTAAGATGGTGATCGCACCTTTCCTCACTGCACCTTCTATGCAGCAGGCTCTGCTATCTAATGTTACAGGTTATTTGGAACTAAAGAGAATGTAACCGTTTTGGTTTAGTACATTTAAAGGGATTGTCCACGGGGGTGGCATCTATAGTTGGACCTGCAGCATTGGAACTTCCACTTCCAGCCTGGTCCTGATACTGGATCACATGGTATGGACTCTCAGTGCCTATCGTGTCATCGAAGGGGGGCAGCTGTTCAGCCCATTGTACTAACTGGGCCAGCCCCATCTCTGTCACTGCTGATATAGAGTCTTTGCAGTTTCGGATGACCCTTTTAAGCCGTCAGACTGCAGTTCTGCGTTTCAGAGTCAATATTTATCTGCTACAATGGGGATTGTTGAGGCCCTCCTGCCCCACCCCCACCGCCTCCCTAAATTACAGAACACTTTACAGTTACAAAGAATTAATTCTCTATGATTCATCGCCACAGTATATAAAATCTGCCTTTTATTAAAGCAGTTTTCCAACAACTTAAAATTGCTCCACAGCCATTCTGTACTTCCTGACTGCTGCTGACCAGGGCATGTGACTGCTGTAGCCAATCACTGGCTGTAGGCGGTAACTGCTGTGGCTGCCGATTTGCTGTAGCAGTCACATGTCCTGGTCAGCAGCAACCAGGAAGTAGAGTGTCTATGGAGAAATTTAAAGTTGTTGGAAAACTCCTTTTTAAAAAAAACTTTCCCGCCTTCTGAAACCCCCAGGAGCTAAACTTATAGGGGGCTGACAGACGGAATCCAGCGATTGGAGTCTTATACTTTATGTCTGAATTAGTCCTCTAAAAAAAAAACAAAAAAACAAACAACTAATCCTCGCGGTAATCCTCGAAGTGTCCAGTTCTGTTAAGTTGTAAGAACTTCTATGCAGATGTTTCTTAGTTCTGTCTTTGCTGGGAGAACCAGATGACCATCATTATGGCTTCTTCTACAGCTGCCATTAAAGTGACTTTATTGGCTCCTCCCCATAATATAATGTTATGGGCTCATAAGACAGATGGTGCTGAATCCAGGGGTGCCCTCATACTCCACCCTGTACCCCAACAGCGCAGCCGCAGAGCCAGGGCTGGTTGAACTCCCGAGTGCTCACTTACTGATAGGTCTTCATTACAAGCGCTTGCATCCGTGGTCCATCGCGTACAAGCAGCGGTGTGTTTGCATGGAGGAAGGGGAGTATGAGTGACTTGACCGGCTCTAACGGTCAGGCGCAGCACATGGACCCCCGATCTGCGAAAATAGGACCTGCTTCCGTTTTTTTTTCGTCTTGCACTATGGAGTTCTGTGCATCGCGCAGCCACACACAACTCGCATGCTTTTCTCGTCCGTGAAAATACAGCCTAAGATATTTTGTTGCACGTCTGTTCTGCCGGAGGCTTCGTTGCTGTTATGTGCCACAAATATGACCGTGTCGTGCTCTGGAGACAAATTTGTCGCATTTTTAAAACCTATATCTAGAGACATGGGGCCACTTCGAACGCCACGCAGCTACTGAACTGAGATGGCAGCAAATTTTGCTGGTATTTCAAGTCTCAATTCTTAAAGGGAACCTGCCTCCATCAAGAAGCACCACAAACTAAGTTGTTGTTTTGTTTTTTTTGTTCTTCAAACAAAACTTCGAACTTTTGTTCTTCAAATTGCAGAATTACATCTTCTTCTGTATGATAGAAATCCGCAACCACAATTCTTCGAGACGTCTTTAATTCCACAGTAGAAGCTTTTCTCCTGTGGAACTTAATCTTGCGGACTTTAACAAGTGCGGAAATAAAGTCCCATAGGGACAACACTGGGATGCAGAAATGTCTGTGCGGACTAATTCAGTATTTTTTTGCTGTCTGAATACGGTCAGCGCACAGACCCAATGAATTAAATTGGTGTATTCAGATGTGTGTTTCTGCGGACCGATGTTGGGCGCACAAAATCGCAGCATGTCCTATTTTGGTCCGTATTCGCTGATTAAAATTGCCCATTATCGTCTGGGCAATTACAGTAGTTTGTTGGAGGGTACCGTTATAGTGTAACTCTACTTTCAACAAATGTTTGATATATCACAGGGACACTTCAAAAAGTTTTAATCTGTGGGGTCCCGATGCTGAACCATTCCCCCCCTTCCCACACGCATCACTTCTAGTGGTCTTTGGAGACCCCGCCCCCTGGACCCCACTGATCAACAAACTTCAGGCACATGTCAAAAGTATTGAACAGTTACACTTTAATGTAACCATGTTCATCGTTTTGAGCATTACTTTAAAGTTTGGATAAAAAGTTGATCAACTTTTGTATATAGTTGTACTGCAGAGCTGCACTCACAATTCAAAGTCGAGATCTCCCACCGTGTCATGCTTGTTCAGGGTCTAGAAAATCGACAGAACAAGATCTGTTTAATCGGTGTAGTGTGATGTTTAGATCAGATATCTGAACCATCCCCCTGTATTATAGAAGCCAGGACGGTTTTAGAAAAGGTGTGGCCCCGGGCAAAACTAGGAATGGGGCCCTAAACACTGAAATAAAGCATTTAACAACACCGTCGCAATCAAGATATTCAGGAGGCGTTCTGCAGAGCTGAACTCTAGTACTTCCAGCGGTGTCGCTGGAGGCTTACAAAAATATATATTATTCATGTACATTTCTGGTCCTCAAATACCAGGACTAAATATTACTGCCATATGGTCATTAGATAATTACCTCCATACAGTTTTGAACAAAATTAACTATATAATGACCATTACTACCAATAATACCGCCACACTATGTTCGGATTTGGCTCCCATGTAACAGGTCTCTAAGAGTTATTCCGTGTAAACATTCCCTGAATACTGAGCCCTGTAGCACATATAGCAAGGCCCTGAGGGGCGCACATTATTCACTGAGGGATTGTCAATAGACAACCGCTTCAGGGCTTTCTGTAGTAACAGGAAAAAGGCAGCACGTTGTCTGTCATTTCTAAGTTCATATCATTGGTTAGGGGGGCCCTTAGGCCCCCCTAGCTTATGGCCACTCAATTGAGATCCCTATTGCTAACAAGAAGGGGACCGCAACCTGTCTGTACATCTGCACATTGGCAAGTCTGGTCAGACCCTCAAATTGCCTGGGGGCCGCGAGCAATTGCTCAGTTTGCCCCTCTCCCCCAACGCCGACCCTGTATAGGATCTCTGCAGTATATTACAGGATGTAACTCAGGATTAGTACAGGATAAGCAATGTTTGTGCACAGTGACTCCACCAGCAGAATAGTGAGTGCAGCTCTGGAGTATAATACAAGATGTAACTCAGGATCAGTACAGGATAAGTAATGCATGTACACAGTGACTCCACCAGCAGAATAGTGAGTACAGCTCTGGGATATAATACAGGATGTAACTCAGGATCAGTACAGGATAAGTAATGTATGTACACAGTGACTCCACCAGCAGAATAGTGAGTGCAGCTCTGGAGTATAATACAGGATATGTAATGTTTGTACACAGTGACTCCACCAGCAGAATAGTGAGTACAGCTCTGGAGTATAATACAGGATGTAACACAGGATATGTAATGTTTGTACACAGTGACTCCACCAGCAGAATAGTGGGTGCAGCTCTGGAGTGCTAGGCCAGGCTCACACGAATGGGTCGGATTCCGCATGTGGGAGGCCGGCAGTGGATTATAGCAGTAAGCCCTGTTGGTGACCCTGCGTACAGCGCGTAGTTGTCTTGCGTATGACTGCGCATGCACGCAGGCAGTCATGCATAGTACAGATTTTTTTGTGTGTGTTTTCTGCGCCGTTGTGTAGCAATGACACGGGTACCCGCAGCCCCAATGCAATGGATTCAGCAGTAAAATAGAACATGCTGCGTTTTATTTTCCGCAAGCGGGTTACGCAAGTCTGACTTGCTAATGTGAACTGAACTGCGTAATCCAATGCATTTGATTGATCCACATATTACCATGGATCAAACCCGTGAATTCGCAATCCGATACCAGTTATGTGAGACCGGCCCCACACAGCATGTGATCTGGGATCAGTAATGTATTTACTATCCGACGCTTCCTGTAGATTACTTCCAGATACTTTAATACGGAAAGCTTACAACTGTTTTATTTGAAATCTGGGTAATTCTGTGCTGCTACTTTACATCCATCAGACCATCCGCCCCAGTCTGTCGGTATGGGGGGCTCGTGATGGTAATTATTAACGATGTACAACTCATTATCAGCACCAGCCCCTCCCCTAGAAGTCTGATGGATGGAACCTTTCTCTGTGTGACTGTAACATTGTTATAAGTAAGTGATTACAGAGCAAAAGGGGCAATTATTGGGGAGAACTGGATTAGTCGCTGAAGACAACCTGGTTTCACTCCATACTATCGAGTTTTTTGTTGTTCACCACTGCAAACGGAGGCGACAGTGGGTGTCAAGGCTGTACAGATAATGGGGGGCGTGAGACCAAATGTCCTTCAGCCAAGAGCCTAGAAATGGTCCTGACAGAAACGGGGGTGTAACGATATCACCCCGTCTCTGGATGGTGGACATTAAAGCAGTTGGAGCTGCTGGCTCTTGTCGGCCGATCAAACGCTCCTCTCTACTGGTGGTCTGTCAGAGAGTCCTGAGCCCAGTCACCTTGTGTACCGTCCTCCACTGGCCCCAACACCTCCTAACAGTCTGGTCAGACGCTCCTCTCTACTGGTGGTCTGTAGGAGGCGTCCTGAGCCTGGTTGCCTTCTGTGCCCTCACACATCCACTGGTCCCAACACCCCCTAACATTCTGGTCAGAACGGCTGGTGGGGGACAATTCATCGCTACGACCATCCAGCTTCTCACATCCCAATAGTGCGCCCCTTTCAGACTCTGGTAACGGGGTGAAATCTCTTCTCTGTGTTGTAGAGGCGTCTAGAGGCCAACAAGCTCTACACAAACAGAAGAAGAGGTCACTACACACAAGGAGCCTCCGAGAGCCTCTTATAGGCCAAGGGGGGGAACCACTTTTAGGGCCTCCGGTGACAAGACCGTCCATCTAATCACCACAACTCTCATCATTACATATCTGCCTGAGATGGAACCGCATGCCGGGTTCCTCAGCAGAACGACAGCTTCTTTTAGGCCCGGAGTGTTTTTGACAATGAGTGTATTTGTTCTACACACTGGATTCCTCGGCGGCTCACGGACGCCGGTTTTATCATCTCTCTAATTAAACCCGATGGGTTTGATGCTGCGGCTATAAAATCCCCCAGACAACCGCGGAGAAGAAGCAAAGTCTTTGTATATTTCGTTGCACCTCTGCTGCATTGACCCAGTTTTTTGCTTAATGAATACAGACAAGTTGTTTTTTTCTTTCTTTGCACCTTTTAAAATGGTCAAATGCCACATAATGACAAGCGCGATGCCAGTGGGTGAAGCGTAATGTTGTTACAGCCGCTGCTTTGGTGTGAGGACAATGTAGGACTTCAGGGTAAAAGAAGAAAGCTAAATAAATATGATGAATTGCAATAAATGAGAGATGTCTGTGACTTTGTTCTTCATTGGCGCTGTGGGGGTTAATAATGTCTTGGATGAGTCAATGGGAAAGTGCTGACATTCATCATGTGGCCCTCTGTGTGCCCGCAGGCTGTCTGCTAAGCATGGTAGGACCAGAATGTGAGCGGCGCCTGGTTCAGACTGTTTGCCCATTAGTAAGTCCCTCCGACTCCGGATGTATTTTTATAAGTCAAAAAACTATTTTGGGGGTCAAAACTGATTCCGAAAAATAGTTCGAACTTTTACACTCTCTTGTTTATGGTTAGGATGTGAAGAGCTGCTCATGCTGAGCTTCCTGGTTCAGGAATGGAATTCCATTATTACAGTGAAGACTGGCACACTGGCTGACCTTTTAGGACAAAGATGCTGGTGGACGGGTTTAGTCATCCCGATAGCCGGCGATCAGCCAAATAGCAGGCGGGTAGCTTCATGCGCGCAAAATATGCTGGCAGGTGCATAAAAGGCTGTGCAGGAAAAAGAACACCTCTGGAACTCGGTGGACTAATTAACCTTTTCAATCAGTGTGTATTTTTTCGCCATGCGCAAATTTTCCATATTGCCTGTCCGCAAGGAAAATCTGCAGCAATTACAGTAGCGGCAACATGAAGGAGATCTTCAAAATATCGTTTAGGCGCAGTGGAAAAAAATGCGCGCAAAACTCTTTACAGGCGTGGAATGTAAATCGGCAGCATGACTATTAGCCGCAGCTGTGAGGATTCCACCTCCTCACAGGAGGGGTTTATTTTGCACCACATTTGGCCCGGTGTGGACATACCTTCAGGGACCTTTTACACGGGACGGAATTACGCTGCAGTACGCAGCCACGGAATTTCCCACCAGGATCAGCAGGCTTAGCTGTGGATTTTGATGTGGCATTGCAGGCACATTTGAAGCCATTCTCAAGTCCTCTTAAAGATTCGCAGGTAGCTTGTGGATTTTTGTACAGACTGTAACGCAGCTTGTGGTGTGTCCTGCGGTGTAATTCCGTACCATGTGAAAGGTCCCTAAGAGCGGTTCCTGGAAACGGCTGGTTGTCACAGAGCAGTTGCTCCCTTCCCCTCTTGCATCCATAAAGCCCAATTGCCCGTATGGCAGAATGTTGTGCGATGCTTGCAGCGTTTCAGGAACACGTGGGAAAGTGCCGTCAGGGTGCCTTAGTAATGTACCCCGCGGTGACCCCGCCGCACGGCTTCTGTAATGACTTTGGCCGCCTGTGTGTCGTCCTCCAGCTGTTCTTAGTATTTGTGGCCGCAGAGTGATCTATTCCAGACGTGGGCACAAATCCGAAGAAACGCTATCTGCTAGTTGGACGCCTGGCGCAGGTATTCTCGTCCTCGAGGGACTTGTTCTTCTCATTACTCTACTGGGGGCTTCTGCGACCTTTAACTCCATGAAATCAGAGTTTTTATAAGTTCGCCAGCTGAAAAACAACTTGTAGATTGGTCGCTCTTATACGGTGACCGCGGTCGGCGGCGCAGCAGAAGTTGCACATGTAATATGCAGCAAAGGAACCCATTGACCTAAATTAGTTTGGTTGCGTCTGCGTGTTTTACACCCGCATTTCGGTTGCAACGGGTGTGGTCAGGGGCGGGGCTTATCACAACATATGATCTTTGCCTCCGTCGTTATAAAAAGTACAGGGTCGGTTCAAAAAAAGAGCGGGAGCCAATTCCGCAGCATTTCTGCATCCAAAAAACTGTTAAAATCCGTACCGTTTGTGTGGCTTTTGACGGGTAATCATTTGCACTCCCCTCACCTCCTCTGAAGGCTTCCTACTGTCAGTGATCCCCTGACTTCCCCTTCCCAGCTGCCTGTAGTGGTCTTACTTGACCAGCGGCTCCGCACCTGACCAGTCCGCTGACAGTGGGAAGCCTTCATAGTATGAAATCAGCTGTGTCCCACTTTCCGGCGAGACAGCTATTTCGGGACGTCTGGTCACCATTAAAGCGATCATCAGCTGGGGTGCCGTGACAATCACCCTGCATGAGGCACCGCGACGGATGCACACACTCACAGCAGGTGCACTACCGCCCCCACAGCAGAGCAGAGGAGTAGCGGCGCTTTGAAGACCAGGAGAAGAAGGTAAGTGTATCCGTTTCATTGGGGGCTCTAATACTACTGGGGCCACTGTGGGGTGTCATTTTTTATTACTGGGGTCGATATAGGAGCCGCTATTAGTAATAGTGTCCCCTATATCAGCCCCAGTAGTAATAGTATTACTAACGTACTGAGGCTGCTGTGGGGGTCACTATTACTACGGAGGCCGATATAGAAGGCACTGCTACTACTGGGGCTACTGTGGGGGGGGGGTCACTAATACTACTGGAGCTACTGCAGCGATCTTTGTTACTACTGGGGCCAAAATAGGGGACACTACTACTGCTGGAGTAATTGTGGGGGTCTCTGTTAACACTGAGGCAGAAATAGGGGACACTTACTATTGAGGTCACTGTGGGGGACACTATTACTACTGGGGTCACTCTGCACATGGCAGTGAATTTCAAGCTGACTTAGGGCTCTTACCCACTGGCGATAGACTTTCCTGCGAAAGTGAGTGAATACGCATGATTATGAAACCAATGATTTAATTCTCCTCTGCGATGTCTTCACGCGCTCGGATAACCCCTCTAGCCCTGCCACCGCAGAAGCCCTGGAAAAGCGCCCCTGCCCCCTATCTCTCCAAATATGGGGAGATATGCACATACTGACATACACAGTGTATACATCCCGCAGCAGCGCCAGTAAGTGATTACGGCACCCCGCACCTTCATGGTGACCAGACGTCCCAAAAGTGAGACAAACTGGCTGTCCTGCTTGGGACCCTGGGGAAAGTGGGCAACAGGGTCCCAAAGTGAGACTGTCCTGACTAAATTGGGACATCTGGTTACCTAACTCAGGACCATGGATGCAAAAGTTGAGCAAGGAGGCCCTGACACAACTTTTCTCTGCGGCATTGGGTCTCTGATGCCAGGACTGGAGATGGTGACACTATGACTTCTGTCTGCAGCAGACAACTGACTTCCGCCGACCCGTCTACCTGGCGGCGGCCCAAGGCTGCAGGGAGGGGAGCATGCCCTCTTTTTTTTTTTTTTTTCCTCCGGCCGGCCCTAGCGGGTGTATGGGGTTTGTTGTAAAGACAAAACCTATTAAATACACATAAGATAGTTGTCCGGTCCTGATTGTTCCGAACACAGATGTTACACGCACCGAAAACAAGAAAAAGTGACATCAATTTGACCACCTTGTGATTTTTTTTTATTTTTTTACGGAAAAAAATGGATGTCACTTGGACATAAAGAACTGCACACGTGAAAAAAGTCTGTCTGCTATAGCCTGAACTTGCATAATCCTCAGCCAATCGTATCGCACGGGCGTTTACGGACACATTAGCGTTGACAGTTCCACGTTGAACTTCCATTGCTAAATTCCATTAAACAGGACGAAAGCGTCTGGAAACCGGTCAGACCGTATTATAGTCAATGTCATCCATTCAGCGCCATTCAGTACAATAGGGCGCTGTTCCTGTTCCCATGAGGGAGTAGAATAATGAAAGTCCTTAGTGCCTTAGATACATCTGCTGTGCTGTATCACACATGATCGGATTAGATACACAGCCCAACCGCACGCTGTCACCATGAATTATGCGTTGGGGAGACCATGTGACCCTCGTCAGAGCGCCAGGGGTTAAATCTCCTTCCATGGAAGTAGGTCAGAGCGCCAGTCACTGTCACAGCGCTGGAGATTACTGTAATTACTAGAGGGGGATCGTGGCGCGGCCCGACCGTCTCGCCCGCCGTCACTGTGCGAATGGACACAGCAGACTGTATGTACAGGGCAGAGCTCTGCAGTACTGGCAGCGATGCTCTGCAGCAAACATCCATCCCGGGTAACACTGAGGCCGGAGGACGGGGAGCGGCGGCTGTCGTGTCGATGGAAATGTAATTGTCCATTATTTCCTGCTCGCTGAGCCGCCGGCGCGACGAGATTTACTGATATGAATAAAATATAAAGCTGACGGCAGCCGGAAAAGAATACAGACGGCTGCAGACAGCGAAGGCCAGAGACGAAGAGTCATGTTATAATGGGGGGCCTCACTACGGGGCCCATAACACACATCACAGGGGTCCTCACTACTGGGGCCCCATAACACACATCACAGGGGTCCTCATTACTGGGGCCCATAACACACATTACAGGGGTCCTCATTACTGGGGCCCATAACACACATCACAGGGGTCCTCATTACTGGGGCCCATAATACACATCACAGGGGTCCTCACTACTGGGGCCCCATAATACACATCACATGGGTCCTCATTACTGGGCCCCATAATACGCATCACAGGGGTCCTCACTACTGGGGCCCCATAATACACATCACATGGGTCCTCATTACTGGGCCCCATAATACACATCACAGCGGTCCTCATTACTGGGGCCCCATAATACACATCACAGCGGTCCTCACTACTGGGGCCCATAATACACATCACAGGGGTCCTCACTACTGGGGCCCATAATACACATCACAGGGGTCCTCACTACTGGGGCCCATAATACACATCACAGGGGTCCTCACTACTGGGGCCCATAATACACATCACAGGGGTCCTCACTACTAGGGCCCATAATACACATCACAGGGGTCCTTATTACTGGGCCCCATAATACACATCACAGGCATGCTCATTACTGGGCCCCATAATACGCATCACAGGGGTCCTCATTACTGCGGCCCATAATACACATCACAGGGGTCCTCACTACTGGGGCCCATAATACACATCACAGGGGTCCTCACTACTAGGGCCCATAATACACATCACAGGGGTCCTTATTACTGGGCCCCATAATACACATCACAGGCATGCTCATTACTGGGCCCCATAATACGCATCACAGGGGTCCTCATTACTGCGGCCCATAATACACATCACAGGGGTCCTCATTACTGGGGCCCATAATACACATCACAGGGGTCCTCATTACTGGGGCCCATAATACACATCACAGGGGTCTTCATTACTGGGGCCCATAATACGCATCACAGGGGTCTTCATTACTGGGCCCCATAATACGCATCACAGGGGTCTTCATTACTGGGGCCCATAATACACATCACAGGGGTCCTCATTACTGGGGCCCATAATACACATCACAGGAGTCCTTATTACTGGGCCCCATAATATACATCACAGGGGTCCTCATTACTGGGGCAATGGGTTTTGCACCCCGGGCCAGATGGGTCCGCTGCTGGTAGCCCTCTCTGTGACAGTTGGGCCATTTCTCCCCCGTCTTGCTGACATTATCGCTCTTCCGGAGATGGGAGTCCTGCACGGTACTGATGCATCTTGTCTCCACCAGAAGAATGGGTAGAGACAAACTGCACGCCCACAATTTGATTGGCTGGCTAGGAGAATGGGTGGAGGCAAAGTGCACGTCCACAAACAACGCCTACAACTTGATTGGCTGGCCAGAAGAATGGGTGGAGACAAACTGCACGCCCACAACTTGAATGGCTGGCCAGGAGAATGGGTGGAGGCAAACTGCACGATCACAAGCAACGCCCACAACTTGATTGGCTGGCCAGAAGATTGGGTGGAGGCAAAGTGCACACCCCACAACTTTTGATTGCCTGGCCCGTAGCCCCCGTTGTTGCGCTGACTGACAAGTCAGCTCCCAGCTCCAGTCTCCCTGCTGCTATCGCCGGCCGACACCGCAGCAGCTGCTGGCCCTGCTGGCACTCTCCTCGCTGCCCTTCGCTCTCGTCCATGTAAGCTGCCAGCTGCGGTCACAGGGCACCAATATGCCATGTCTGTTTTGCGGGCATTTAATATCCCGGAGGTCAGTGCAGCGCTCTTTACCTTCCACAGGATATGGGAGCAGAAGATCCACCAAAGTGCCTTTGTTACCACCCCAACACTGGACACAGCACCAAACCTGGGCTCGGGAGGTTACTAACTTGACCCTAGGGAACTGACGAGGTCCGATGAGTCACAATACCAATTGTTTCGGGCCGATGGTAGGGTTCATGTATGGTGCAGACCCCATGAAGCCATGGACCCCCAGTTATCAGGTAGGCAGTGTGCAGGCTGGTGGTGGTTCCACACCGGTGTTGGGTGTTCTCATGGCATGGGTTGTGTCCACTGGTCCGCCTAAACATGTCACTGACCGATGCTCACTACGTTTCACTGCTTGGTGACTATTTGTAGCTTATCATAAAGCTCATGTACTCCTATCATGATGAGATATTCCAGCTGGATAACGCACCTTGCCGTCGGGACCAAGTTGTCCAGAATTGGTTGGAGAAGCCATCCCTCTGAATGTGCGTTCCCCTGACATGAGTCAATCATTCATGGGATGTGGTGGAGAGGTCCATGCACACCTGAGATCCTGCACCTACAAATACCACGGATATGTGGGGGCTATCCATGCGGCTCAACATCCCTCCAGACGTCTTCCATCCACTTGTGGGATTGATGCTATGTTGGGTTACTGCACGTCTCTAGGCTAGAAGGGGTTCTAGATGATATTACTTCCTTGTCCCATGACTTTTGGCACATCAGTGTATATGAATCCAGAACTAAAGCCTGAAATGGGAGTAATATAATGTATCCATCTGTTGTACAATCAGCCTCTCCCCAGCTCGAAATGGCTGATAACAGGGAACAATTGCCTGTATTCAGCAATGAAGACCCCGTATCACTGCTGTCCGAGCCGCACACCCTCCCAGCACAGATGTGTAGCCGTCTCACTGCTAGTCAATGTGTCTTTGTTCTGCGTATAGTCGGCCCCTGTACCCAGAGAGGGAATACAGAAGGAGAAGGAAAAAGATTTTTGTAGCCAAAGACGGAGCCGAGGATCTAATTACTATCGCTGCTGGAGAGTCGCCGCCGTTATAACAACCCCACAGAATATATCACCCCGATATCAGAGTATTCGCCTCTCTATACAAGAGCATTAGTGTGATACATTCGCTTCCTGTCATGCAGATGCTGCACTCATCCTCCGCTCACATCCCAAGCTGCATTCACATTTTCATGGCTCTCTGCTGCCCTCTGCTGGTGCATACTGAGAATGTTCTGCAGATATATACACTGCAGAGGAAAATTGCAGGAAGAGAATGGTGGTCAGTGGTGATATAATGCCCTAAATGCAGTGGCGTAACTATAGAGGATGCAGGGGATGCGGTTGCACCCGGGCCCAGGAGCTTTAGGGGGCCCATAAGGCCTCTCTTCTCCATATAGGGAGCCCAGTACTATGAATAAAGCATTATAGTTGGGGCCCCGTTCCAGGTTTTGCATTGGGGCCCAGAAGCTTCAAGTTACGCCTCTGCCTAAATGAGTGAAGCTGTGAAGGTGTTAATGAGACCCACAGCAGGGCACTACTGTACACTCAAACTACTAAACAGTTTCACCAGCGGCTTACTGACTGTTTTTTTTTTTAATGAGTACTCACAGTGTAATTAGGCTACATTTACACGGGCGAGCATGACATGGGGCTGTGAATCTCGCCCCCATATTGCGCTCGCCATCCATGTGAATTCCCCGTGGATGCGAGGCTTTTCATGTTAAAACTGCCTCGACTCACTTTGATGATGTAGGGATCCTTCGCTGCGGCTGACAGCCGGGTCGGGGGATTGCGGAGTTGCCCTCGTTGTTTTCAATAGATTTTTGCATGGCACGTGGTGCTGTGCCGCCTGACCCGTTGAGAACAATGGCGCTGCGATGTGAGAGCACACATCTAGATAGAACACGTTGCGATTTGTTTCCTGCATCACATCGCGGGAAAACTTTGCTTGTGTGTATGACCCCTTTCAAAAGAATGGCGTTCATATTTGTGCAATATCTGTGTGTCTCGCAATGCACAAATCTCATGCGATTTTAGCGCCCGTGTGAAGGCGGTCTTAGGACGTCTTCAGACGACCGTATTTGTGAGTATAAGATAGACATGCACAAACAATACAACCCATTGATGTCGGGGTTTATTCTAATTAACGATTTTTGCGCGCATTTCGCTCATACACAAAACATAGGACCTGCTCTATCTTCCTGCGGTTCGCTCAGCAAAGGTCCCCATACAAGGGGGGTTCAGCGAATGCGCCTGAATACGCTGAGCATTCCCGTGAATGACAGAACACATCTGGACCTCATTAGGCTGAATGCCTACTGAAATCAGGGCGGGGGGTGTTTTGCGCACGTGTGAACAGGCCCCTCATACGCAAAAAGTACAGTACTATGGGGCAAAAATCAACCTCGTTCACTGCACACATGTTGAAGTGCTGAAGTATGCGCAATTGTACAAACGGTGGTCTGAAGCCCAAGACTAATGTCACACGGGTGAGCGCAATATCAGGTTGTACAACTCGGCCCGATATCGAGCTTGGGAACGTGCGATGTCCCTGCGGATGTGAGGCGGTTTTTTGTTAACGTCTTCCATCACTTCTGGGAAGTAGCGATCCTGATGGTTTTGGTGTGGAATTCTGCAGCTACGGATTTGGCTGCGCCCCTGGCATATTTCCGTCCCGTGTAACAGGCCTCTAAGGCTAGTTTCACAGGGGCGATCGCTCTCTCGGCCAGATATTGCGCTCGTGCACATGCGATGTCGCTGTATATGTGATGCATTTTTCTGTTGAATGGGAAACCTCACATCGCCGTGCGATGTTTTACTGCCCAATCGAAAACAATTGGCATTCCAAGGGAACGCCCAATAATAGGACGTGCACTTTTTCTCTGCACCGCGATGTATATGACCCCATTCAAAAGAATGGAGTTCATATTTGCGTGATATTTGTGCGTCTTGCAACGCACGAATCTCTCACAATCTTCTCGGCCGTGACATGTAGGGCCTCATACAGATAAGGAGAGGGAACAGAGCCGGGCACAACATACAGAGACCTGTTGGTCAACTATTTCCTGTAGAGCTCCTGTCCACAGGTGAATTCTCACTGCGTTCCCCGCTTTGGGAAGCACAGCCCCCCTGTCCACGCGTGGAGAATCACTGCGATTCTCTGCTCGCGGCCGGCAATTCACAGCATGCTGCAAATTGCCACGATTCTCCGCGGTGAGCCTGTCTGTTAGATAGGCTCACCGCGGAGATTCGTCTGCCGGCTCCTGCTCCCAGGCGGCAGCTCCCGCAGGGGAGATTCGCTGCGGGTTACCGCAACACCCGTGGACAGGCAGCCTTACTTTCTTTTCTTTGTATAACAGTTCCTCCTCCTTCCTGTAATCTTCAGTCTCTAACCTTCGGTATATATACTCCTCGCCTTCGTATCTTTCTTAGCTTAATACAATTCTTCTTTCTATATCCTTCTTTAGTTACTGTTACCTAAACTTAATCCTTTCTTCTCTGCTTTGTTTTAATCATTTCCTTGGGTACCATTCTGTTACGTCATTCACACTCATGAACTGGTGAAATTCTGGCGGAATTCAGAAACAGCGGACATAACTCATGTACAGACGTAACGCACTGACTGACAAACGCCCAAAATCCAAACAAGCAAACCCGCATGCATAAACAGATGTAAAAAGATACGATGCATTGGTTTGTATTTTGGCCAAGATACTTAAGCCCGCGAGGCCACTTCAAGGGTCCTTGTTGTCTCACTGGTCCCTACTCTAAAGAGAAACTTCCACATGAAACCTGTCAGCATGCGGGGCAATTGTCCCCACAAGGATGGCCCCGCTCTGGAATCTAGGGACCTACTTCACCCTAGATGGCAAAAGAAACACAGTGGACATAACTCACGTACAGACGTTACACACTTGTTACGTTCGTGTGGGCAAATAAGCACAGAATGTGCCCAAAAAGGCGGGGATATCACAAACAAGGCAACCCAAAACGGAATTCAGACTGGACATGGTGACGGAAAAACCAACTGGACAGAGAACTGCATACTGCGGACTGAACTGACGGACAGACATAAACATAGAGAATGACCACAACACTTACCTTGCATACATGTAAACATAAGAAGATGTTATAGCTATAAAAGTACAAGAAATTGGTTCGTACATTAGCCAATGAACTTAAGCTGCAAGGCCACGGCAAGGCTCCTCGTGTCTTGCAGTCCCTACACTAGCAAGACACATCTACTAGAGGACCCTAAGGGCCACCGTAGCACAGAAATGGCAAACAAACTCAGCCAAACAAACTGACACAAAACTGATAGAAAATAAACGTACAAACGGACATGAACCAACAAATTCACAGCAAGCTGCGATGGACAAGGATATATAACTGCTCACGCTGGACACCAAATAGACACTGACAGGAGCTGGGTTTATATGCAAACCCGGGGGATTGGCTAGCAGGAGATCACCACACCCAGCCAGCACAATCATACTGCACCTGCGGGCTTGTGCTGCTAGAAACCATAGTACTACAGGTCCCAGCCAGCACAATCTAACAACACTGACTTACAAACACCCAAAATCCGACCAAGCATACCCGCATGCATAAACAGATGTAAAAAGATACAATGTATTGGTTTGTATTTTAGCCAAGATACTTAAGCAAGCGAGGCTACTTCAAGGGTCCTTGTTGTCTTGCTGGTCCCTACTCTAAAGAGAAATTTCCACATGAAACCTGCTAGCATGCCACACAATTGTCCTGACAAGGATGGCCCCGCTCTGGAACCTAGGGACCCACCTCGCCTTAGATGGCCAACGAAACACAGCTGGACTGAACACAGCTCACACCAACACGCCAGGGATTTGCATACAACACTGAACACCATGCACCCTGAACAGGACTGTTCACACCACACGTCCGACAGATTGGAACATGACACTGTTCACACTGAGCATACAGAGGAAAGCCCAGCAGCCTCTAGCAGACGAGATGGTATATATGAGCAGCAGACCAGCTGGAACCTAACAAGATTAATATATCCTGTGGTCGAACACCGCACATAGTGTAATAGTCCTGGAAATCATCTGTGATCAGACAGGACAATAATATGTGGAATCCAGAACATCTAATATACATGAAAGCATACACATATTACATCACTTATCCTGTAGATCTTTTTTATTATAAAATTAAAAAACATAACAGCAACAAAACAGACCCGCCTCACGGCTCACAGAGACAATAACCAAATACAAATTGTTAATACAAAAGTCCGGCTCTCGGTCAACGAAACTTGTCCTTAAATTATAACTAAACGGTCCTTCTGGTCAGGCTAAAAATACCGCACACACACACTACACACCATCCAAACCATCACAACCTATAGAATCTGCAACTGAAGAAAACATGAAAAACGGGATACTAAACTAACAACCTAACTCAAGGGATCCAGTCTGACCTAATCCAGACCTGCTTCGGTCCAAATTATAATAAGCTAAGAACAAACCAAAATAAACAGCACATAAATGAGGGGGAAAAACACATAATAAATCTTATCAATATAACTGCTTTTTTTTTTTTTTTATAATTTTCTTTTTTTTTAAATATATAAATGCACACAAAACTAAAGTGAATTCAATTATCCCAACTATTCCTTAGCTAATTCCCCGCCACCACACACCCAGCACTCCACCCATACAGTGCAGCCTGGGGGCCACGCCTGCATCCCAAGTCCGTGCCCAATGTTTCTGTCCAGGACGGGCCAAGCTGCACCGCATTACACGCCTTGCCCGCCGCAGCCTGAGGGCCACGCCCGCACCAACAGTCCGTGCCCAATGTTCATTGCCGGGACGTGTAAAGCTACGGCTGAGGCATAAATCCCCCCTCCCCCCAATAAGCCCCCACCCAACCTATCTATAACCCCTAACCCTATATACAAAGCAAAACATATAACATATCTTATATTACATACCTACAAACCAACACTACATATTAATACCCGAAAGCCTAAGGTTCAGTTACCTGCAGCCGTACATACGTTATCTTTGACCGAAAACAAAAACTCTACTGGTGTCACACTCAGCCCTCCACAAGGATTGGATATGATTAGCCAGGCACTGACCAAGATAGAGAAAAACTATCCCTATAGTTAATCTGTCCCTACAATGTCCCTACTCCTTCCCTAAAACTTACCCTCAGAGAAAACTGTCCCTACCTCTCCCTATTCTGTCCCTACAAAGACCCTAACAATAAGAAGACTGTCCCTAACGAAATACAAACCCTCTCCATAGGAGAGAGGCCTTAGTCGTGCCCAACCTCTCATAATCCAAAGAGCGCACCTTCACCAGGTCACCCAGGATGTTCCTATTCACCTCATCCACGGGGAGGATTTTCTCTTCCGTCGAGACTAAACACCGTGCATTCCAAATGTGAAACCTGACCACTAGGCTGACTAAGAATAAAGTGCACCGGTCCCTGCCACCAAGGTCTCTGAATGCCCCATAGACCCATTCCGCATACGAGAGGCGTGCCAACCTGGGCCAACCAATGGAGGCTCCCACCCGATTGTATACCTCTGTATTAAAGGGACACTGAAGCAGGAAATGCTCCATGCTTTCCAGTACGTTGCTGCACTCCTGGCGGGGACAACCCCTATCCACCAGCGGCCTGCTCTTCAAGTTGCCCCTTACATACAGTCTCCCGTGGAAACAGCGCCAAGTCAAGTCCCAAAACTTCAAGGGGATCCTGTCAGAATTCAATAAACGTAACCCTCCCTCCAGGTCCCGACTTGGGCAGTCCTTGAGCGCCAGGGGCTTCTGGAAATGGGTCAACAGAACCCTCTTATCGAGGAGTTTCCTCGACAGAGTTCTGATCTCCCACATCCCCAGACCCCACCGACGTATCATCTTCAGAACCACGGTAGCGTAAGCCGGAAGATGCCCGTGCGGCGTGCGAAGATCCTTCACTCGCCCTCCAGTCTCCCATTCCTGGAAGAAAGGCCGAAGCCATCCCCAACAGGAGAATACCCACGGAGGAGCCCTCTCTTGCCAGAGGTTGCCTATATTGATCTTAACAAAGGTGTTTACGAGAAACACCACGGGGTTGACCATAGATAACCCCCCTAATCTCCTCGTGCGGTATGTGACATCTCTCCTAATTAGGTTCAACCTGTTCCCCCACAACATTAGGAAGAACAGGTTGTAGACCCGGGTCCAGAGAGGTTCTGGCAAAATGCATACGCTACCCAGGTAGATGAATAACGGGAGCAGGTATGTTTTGATCAGGTTAACCCTTTCCCGAAGGGTCAAAGACCAACCCTTCCACTGGGCCACCTTCTGAGTGGCACCATCGAGCCTGACCACCCAATTTTGCATGGGGTAATCTCCCCGGCCAAATTTGATGCCGAGAACTTTAGCCGAGTCCTGGGGCACTGGAAGAGTGTCCGAGAGACCAAATGTAGGATCTCCCCTTCCTAACCAGAGACTTTCGCACTTATCCCAGTTGATGCCGGACCCGGATGCTTCCGAGTAGCGATCCACCTCTGACATCACGTACTCTGCCTCCCCCCTCGAGGACACAAAGACGGTGACATCATCAGCGTACGCTGCCACCCTGAGGGTGGCTTCCGGCACCGTCCGATCCATCCCGACCCCCGCCATAGGCCCACCATCAATCCTCCTAAGGAAGGGATCAATGGCAAACACGTACAGCAAGGGGCTCAGAGGACAACCCTGACGGACGCCAAACCCAACCTCAAATGGGTGACCGACCCAACCGTTCACTAGCGGGAAAGTCTCAGCCCCCGCGTACAATGTCCTGAGCCAATTGACAAACCCCACTGGCAGGCCATATCTCAGAAGAACAGACCAGAGGTACTCGTGATTAACCCGATCAAACGCTTTGGCCTGATCCAAGGACAGCAGGTACCCCTCCCAGTGACCAGCCCTACCCTGCTCCACTGCCTCCCGGACACCTAGAACAGCACTAAAGGTGCTACGGCCTGGAACAGAGCAATGCTGGGCGCCCGAGAGGAGCCGGGGCGCAAACTTGACCAGCCGATTAAACAGCACTTTTGCCAGAACCTTCCTGTCCGTATTGAGAAGCGCTATGGGACGCCAGTTCTCAATACGGCTCGAGTCTTTACCCTTTGACAGAAGGATCAAAGCCGACCTCCTCATTGACTTAGGGAGAGTGTCCGAGGAAAGACACTCATTGAAAACCTCAGTCAAGAGGGGACTCAAGAGGTCCTTAAAGGTCTTATAGTACTCAGATGTTAAGCCATCCGGTCCTGGCGATTTTTTGAGCGCAAGCCCATCAATCGCCAGTTTAACTTCCTCTATGTTGATCTCCTCTGTCAAAACATTAAGGGAGATGTCATCCCCTGGCTCAGGAACAGCTTCAGCCAGGAAAGCCGACATCACATCTCGATCTAGATCCCTCTTTCTCAAAAGGTGCGAGTAGAAGGATCTGATGACTTCCAGAATCCCTGATCTGGACCTGTTCAGAGATCCCGTACCGTCGATCAGTCCAGTGACAACTTTACGATTCACTGACATCTTGCAGTTTCTGTAAGGGTCGGTGCGAGTGGTACTTCCCGAAGTCCCTCTCAAAAACCAAAGATGCGTGCCTATTATACTGACACCCTTTGAGCAAAGACTTCACTCTGGAGATCTCCTCGCGGCTACCTCCAGTCGAGACGAGATGTTCGAGTTTCCTCCTCAGGCCCTGATAAAGACGGTACTTACTCAGGCTCCTGGGGCTAGAGAGCTGGCGGAAGAACCTCGCCGCCCTGATCTTGAGCATCTCCCACCACTCTGACTTACTGCTACAAAGATCCAGTAATGGTACCTGGCTCTGCAGAAAATCCTCAAAGGACTGTCTAATCTCTGCTTCCTCCAGGAGTGATGAATTCAGCCTCCATAAGCCTCTACCCATCCGGGGGGTCTCTGCAACATTCAGGGAAAACAAAATCAGACAGTGGTCAGAGAATTCCACCTCAACAACGGACACTGGTGAAGAGATGGCTTCCTCCTTCAAATAAAACCTATCTATTCTAGACCTGCACTCGCCTCTATAATAGGTGAAACCCGCGTGGCCTGGGGTGTGCCGGATGTGGACATCCACCAGGCGAGCTTCGCTAGCTATGCTATTAAGCGCGACGCTATCATAAGTCAGCTTGCCTAGGGAGCCTCCCCTGTCACGGGTCCTCGTGACTGCGTTAAAGTCACCCCCAAAGATCACCTGCCGACTGGTAAAAAGGTACGGCTTGATCCTCATAAAGAGATCCTTGCGGTCCCGCTTGGTTTGGGGACCGTAGATGTTGATTAGCCGAAGCTCTTGTCCCTTCATGAGAACATCCAGGATCAGGCACCTCCCTATTTCTAACTCAATAACCCGTCGGCATTCAACCGCTGCGGTAAAAAGAACCGCCACTCCGCTATATGGCTCAGCCGCAAGAGACCAGTAGGAAGGGCCTGACCTCCACTCCCTCTTTGCTTTATGTATAGCTGCTAAATTTGGCAGCCTGGTCTCTTGCAAAAACAAAATGTCGGCTTCAACACGGCCGAGAAAATCAAAGGCCGCAAATCTCGCCATATCTGACTTAATGCTGGCAACGTTAATTGATGCCAGAGTCAACGGAGCGGGTGCCGCCATCTTTGATAATTGAGTTAAATGGCTTTCTTCTTCCCACCCCTTTTCACTTCAGGGTCTGAGGAAGACCCCTTGCCACGTTTTTTTGATACCGAAAGGTCCATGGCAAGGGGCTCCTCAACCTCGTCGTCCTTGTCACCGGGCCCCGGGCCAGCCCTCCCCTTGGAGGTTACTGTACGCTCACAAGAGGAAGACTCGGCGCCCCCTGTAGGCCGCACACTTGCTCCAGGATCCTCACCCTCCACCTCCTCCTCTGAAGAGGAGAGAGCTTGGAACCTGTTGGAGAGCTCAACAAGAGGCGAGTTTGGTTTACCTTCCTGCACCTGGGCCAGTATAGGGGAAGTTCTTCTTTCCCGCATTTTTTTCTTTTTTTTCCCCGGTGCCCTGCTTTCGCTTTTTTTGTCGCCACTCCTTGCCATCCTCATCCACATTTTCATAGCGGGAGGAATCTGAAGAAGTGGCAGCCTCCTCCCTCTGGATCCTTCTGACCTCCTCATCCAACTCGCCCTCCCCTGGATCCTCAGCCACACGAGTCGCATCCAGAACAGGTGCCAGCATTGACCCACCTGCCACCTGGGTCTCCACCAGTTCTCTGTTCTTTCTACGCTTCTCTTGGCGCCTTAGTGCAGCAGCCCCAACATGTTTGTTCTTCACAGGCTCCTGGACTCCTCCGCCTCTGCTGGTCCCTTCCCCTGCAGAGGCAACCTCATGGCTCTCCTCCGTTGGGGCCATGACCGCATTGGCGAAAGAGCGTGGACAGCGGCTGAATGGGTGACTGAGGTCACCACACAGGTGACACCTAATCTCCGCACAAGATGCCGCAAGATGACCTACCTCGCCACACAGAGCGCACTTGATGACATTACAGGCGGCACTCAAATGTGTGGGGTCGCCGCACTTGTGACAGAGCTTCGGTTGCCCCTGGTAGAAGGCCAGAATGCGATCCCTACCGAGGAAAGCCGCAGATGGTATGTGGGCCACCGAGTTCCCTGAACGCTTTAGTTTTACCATGAATGTCCAGGCTCCGGACCAGATGCCGTGCTCATCTCTGTTTTTTTGCGGCATATCCACTAACTCACCGTAGCGACTGAGCCAAGTCATGATGTCATAACAAGAGAGTGACTCATTACGGGTCAGAACGGTCACTCTCTTCACTCCAGTTTGGCGGGTTACCACTTGCGCAGCAAAACCACGCCAGCCGGGCTCGTCCTTAATCAGCTCATAGTTCCCCCAGAAGAGCTCAAGGCCCTCTGGGCGAGCAAAGCTGATGTCGAACTCAGACGAGCCGTAGGGGTGGATAAGGGCATAGATGTCCTGCGCCCTAAAACCCATCCTCAGCAGAAGCTCAACCACTTTGCCCCTCGATGGGCATGCATCACTGCCTCTCCACTGAAGACGAGCCACGTTCCTACGGCCAATGTCCTGCCCGGTTGTCGGCAGGGACCATACGGTATCCCCCCTTTGCTCTCGGAAGGCTCCAAGTCCATGTCTCTCTACCGAAAGAGACAAGTCCACAACTCTACCTCCTACAGTCATTGAGCTCTCCCCTCTCCTCAAAGCCTCCAGGAGACGCCGCTGTAAGACACCGTCCCCGGAGCCCGAAGACAAGGAGGACGCCTCTCCCCTCCCCCCAGCAGCGACACTGGCATAACTTCTGCCAGATGTTGTCGCCGCTGGAGGGCCAACTGGATCCTGTCCCACCCCCCGACCATCTACTGAAACTGTACCTGCTTGATCAGCAGGCAATGAACCTGGGGGTTTGGGGACATTTGGAGGTACAGAAACAACAGCAGCAGCGGGGGCAACAGGGGTACTCACATTCACACCCTTCTCCTGACCAGGACCTGTCTTCTGTTTAGTTAATTTTTCCCCAGAGGGCAAGTCCCCAACCTCAGCAGCCGACAGAGGCTGCAAAACCGTATTCGCCGTGCGCAATTTAGATGGATTTTTTTGTTGTTAAAGCTCCGCCCACACCAGCGACTCTGGGATCTGCAGCGGGACATACGGGATGGGTGGGAGGATTGGCCGACCCGACCACCACCCACTGCGGCCCCTCAGCCCCCGACAGGCACTTCAGGGACACAGGGGGGACAGCCAAGCCGCCATCTTTACTTATGCCACCTGGCGCTAAATCGCCTCCCCCTCCCACTGGGTTGCGACTAACAGCGTCAGTGCCTCCGGTCTGGCCACGACCCTTCATTTTAACCTTTTCTGCCTCCTTAACTCCTCCAGTCCCACTACTGGCACAAGCGGGCTTGGAGTTTTGGGTCGCATTAACCCTCTCTTCCCTGGTCCCCTGCACCGGACTCACAACAGAGGCCTGGTCTAGGAGCCCAGGGCTAGCCCCCTGTCCTGACTTTGCAGCCAGGCCAGGGTGCTTGGTTACGTAAACGAACCTCTCCTGGATGTAGGCTTGATTCTTCTTTTTCTTTGCCTTTGTCTTTTTACCTTCCGCTGCTGTTTCCGGTGGTAGTTCATCCCCAAAGTGCATAGCCTGCATCCTTGCAGGGGACTCCTGCAGCATGATCTGCTGCAACAACAGCGCCCCCTGTCCGCTGCTGCTGCTCCCGTACTCACTGCCATCCGAGTCATCTGATGATGAGGGCAGGCCGATCTGTTCCGCAGGGATGCTGGTGCCCGTTCCTGGTTGCAGCGAGGACTGCTGCTCAGCAGAGCATGCCGCCCGCCCCTCCAAAGCTTCAGATTCTTCTGTGCTGCTGGGTTGGTATTTACGTGCAGTTTTTCTGCTGCCAGGGCTCCTGGCTGCCATCTGGGAGAACCGCCTGTCATTTAGCAACTTTTCCCTGAAGCGACCGCTGGTCTCCAGGATCCTCTCCCTTTCCTCCTCATACATTTCAATAGCCTCCTCACAGATTTTAATTTTCTGGCTTATTGCGACCTTTTTACCACGAGAGGCTCGCTCCATGTCACAGCGGGCAGCTTGTAGCTCTCTGCGCTGTTTCACCAGCTCTTTCCCAGCCTCTTCATAATCCCGCATATGTGTGGCGATGCGGGATGCCAGCTCCTCCACAGACTCTCCCTTTTGGCGTTCGCCCCAACTGATAGGCTGTCTTTTAGCACTGACCTGCTTTTCTTTAGCTTGGGATCTTGTCCTCCTGGACTCTGTATCCACCCGGGGAGTCGGGGTGACATTGCTGCTGCCCCGACTAGCTCGCTTTCCCTCCTGGGATTCAACCCTCCCTCCCTCCCCCCGACCGAAGCCGGAGGGAGGAGGCCAGGGGCTCCATTGTTGCTGGAAGCCCCAGAAACAGCACGCCTTGCTGGGCCAAAACTCTGGAGCTGTGCCTTAGGCGACCACACCCTCTGGATCTCAGCAGAGCTCACCAGCACACACCCTTCTCCAGAGATGCACTCACTATTCTGCTGGTGGAGTCACTGTGTACATACATTACTTATCCTGTACTGATCCTGAGTTACATCCTGTATTATACTCCAGAGCTGCACTCCCTATGCTGCTGCTGGAGTCACTGTGTACATACATTACTTATCCTGTACTGATCCTGAATTACATCTTGTATTATATTCCAGAGCTGCACTCACTATTCTGCTGGTGGAGTCACTGTGTACATACATTACTTATTCTGTACTGATCCTGTGTTACATCCTGTATTATACTCCAGAGCTGCACTCACTATTCTGCTGTTGAAGTCACTGTGTACATACATTACTTATCATAAGGTGACCAGACGTCCCTTTTTAGGCGGGACAGTCCCACTTTGGGACCCTGTCTCCTGCTTTCCGCAGGGTCCCAGGTGGGACAGCCATTTGAGACTTCTGGTCACCATTAAAGTGATTACCAGCTGGGGTGCTGCGGCTCCGCGCCTGGTAATTACTCAGCTGCGCAGTGGCCGGATGCACACAATGAGGGCAGTGTACGCATCTGGGATCTTCGTCCCCTGACCTCTCTTCCTTGGTTCTGCAGGAGGAGAGGAGAAGGGATGAGGCACTGCTGCGGGTGCACACACTTCCACCCGCAGCAGCGGTTAGAAGAGGAGCAGTGGTGCCCTGAAAACCAGGAAGAGGTATGTACATCGGTATCAGGGGGGCTCTATTACTACTGTGGGGGTCACTATTACTACTGGTGTTTATATAGGGGGCACTATTAGTAATAGTGTTCGCTATATCAGCTCCAGTAGTAATATTATTAGTACTGGTGCCACTGTGGGGGACATTATTACTACTGAGGCCACTGTGGGGGTCACTATTACTATTGACGCCACTGTGGGGGTCACTATTACTACTGGGGCCACTCTGGGGGTCATTATTGCTACTGAGGCCACTATGGGGGGTCACTATTACTGCTCGGGTGACTGTGGGGGTCACTATTACTACTGGGGCCACTGTGGGGGCCGCTATTACTACTGAGACTACTGTGGGGGACACCATTACTATTGGGGCCGCTGTGGGGTGTCACTATTACTATTGAGGCCACTGTGGGGGTCATTATTACTACTGAGACTACTGTGGGGGACACCATTACTACTGTGGCCACTGTGGGGGTCAGCATTACTACTGGGGCCACTGTGGGGGTCAGCATTACTACTGGTGTGATAGACATGATGATTATTTATAAAATGTCTATCGTTTAATATAACCCAAATGTATTTTGCTATTGTAATGACTTTTAGCTCAGGAGTTTAAAGGACACACACACAATCTAATCATAGTATTTGCTAGACAATGGATGTCTGATCTAATGTTAGTTAAGTACATAGAAGTTACACAAGTTGCACAACCAGCTTCTAAGAGTTAAGGGCCATAGTCTCTGTGTATATCCTTATATCCTGTGTTTAATACTGAGTGTTTGTCTAGCCCCCTTCCACTCCTCATCCTGAAGCTAGGTAAACAATGAGTCATCACTACACGGAGATGACTTCAGCTAAAGAATACAAAGTCCATACTATGGCGGACGTGAGAGAGGGTGGGCAGAGAGGTGGGCAGAGAGGTGGGGGATTCTATATGAACCGACAAATGAGAATCTTATATGTTACTGATGTAATCTGTTGCACGCCCATTGAAGGGCGGTTGTCATGTGTTATAATAAAAAGCCTGAGCCTCTACACATGGTAGAGACTCTCTCCCGGTTTTAGACCAGCATTTGTGTCTGATTCTGGTTCGATGATGTGTGCACACGACACTCAATTCGGAAAGCGACAAAATACCCCAAAGCCTGCTGGAGAAATCATAATCCAGCACAATTGGCGTCTCCTGGGTGGACCGAGTTAAGAGATTTTGATTTCTTTCATTCTGGAAAAATACAGAGATCGGCAGACGGCACGCAGAACTCAGGGGCCCGAAAATCTACAGAACACGGTAAGATTGCTTTATGTAAATCTACCGATGTGATCTGGGTTCTGACTGCTTTTCTGCCTGTTCCTGATCCAGAGTGATAAATCAATGAAAGGCAGGTAATATAGTTCTTTCTTACTCGGAAAAAAGACCACCGTTTTAACCTGCTCAAGGGGTATTTTGTATGCTGTGTATATTATGTCTGAGACGGTTAAAAATTGTGTATACAAGACCAAGAGATAAATTCTGTGAGGGTTAATGTGTCGGGAGGGCGGACTCGGCTGTTTAAGTCTGAGGGAACACGCCAGTGACACGTGCTCCTAGGTAAAACTATTGTGAGGTTAGGAAGATTTATGATACGTATACTTAACTTTATGATTGAGCGTGTTATGTTCTCATATGTGGAAAGGTATATACGTATGAAGTATAGTCGTGCTTTGTGATGGCTGATTTCTCCAGAATATTATTGAGGTTTTGGTCATTGAAAATAATCGTCAGTCTCTGTGTATAGCTAAATGTCCTGTCTAGATCGTGTACAAGGAGTGCTCTTGGGGATTACTAGACGGTGGGTTGTTAAAAAAGGTAGATGAGATATATACCTTGGGTTGATATAAAGGTGGATATATATATATATATATATACCTTGAGCCGTTGTGGGTATTCTCCAGTAATCCCGTCTGTCTGCTATTATAGAAAGAATGTGCAGTGTTGATTATTGGGGGAGGGGTGCTGGTAAGAGAGTGGACTGAAGTTAAGCCACTAAGAGCACTTCTCAATTAACCCTTTCTGTTTACTTTGTCTTTCCCTGTGTTTTATAGAATTAATGCGTATTGTAATCTGAGTGGGAAAGAAGGGTTATATGGGAAGGATTTGAAGAAAGCAGATTTTACAAAAGAAACAGTACTGTGTGCAGAAACTTTGAATAGAATAGAATAAGCAGGTAGCATAGAGTTGAGCAAAGTGAGCAAGGACAAAGGTCATAGAGCTTGTGATTTGGTTACTGAACAATGGGAAAGGATCAGGAAAAGTTGCAGAAAGAAATGCCAGGTTATAGACAGATAAGATAGATTGTAGAAAGTTTTCAGAAGATGAGCAGGAAGCCTAGCAGAAAGAAATGTGTTTTTAGATTGCTAGAAGGAGGTATAATGTAGTTAAGAGATTGAAGAGGGGAAAGCATGTAGGGGGGGTATGTGTATTGCTTATGAACAATGTAATGTCTTTGTGTTGACTGCGGCCCCTCCCTGTAATGGCGGCCGTGCTTGCAATGTTTACAATCCAACATAGTGTGACTCTGCAGTAAATGTAGTGAGGCCTGCCCCCACCCTGAAGTTACTTCCCCCCATGTGCTCACTTTCAGGGTGTGTGATGTTACTTCCGGTCCCTCCCCATCCGGGACAGGACCTGGCCCCGCCCCTTCCTCCTCCAGCAGCCATCTTGCCTCACCTGGAAGTGCTGCTGCCCCTGGCCCCGCCCGTTCCTCCGGCAGCCATTTTGCCTCACTTGGGAGATTTGTAGCCCCGCCCCTTTCTGCCTCTGGCGGCCATTTTGCTGCATTTGGGAAGCCTATATTTCCCAATGCCACTGTATCCAGTGCTAATATCATGATTGTCTGAAGTAAGGTTTTGTTTGACCAGACTTTGTTACGCTCCAAGATGTGGCCACTTTGGATGTGTGATAAGTTCAGGGAAACAAACCTTTGTGGAGATGCAGCTTGGGACATAGTAGATGACTAAGCTGGTTTATAGTGCATGGAAGATTGGAGTTGATGCATGGGGGGCAGAGGCTGGGAATACATGACAGGGGACGCTCTCTCATGTTCCCAGGGGCTCTGTTTTCCACTGCCCGCTTCTCCAATGGATACTCAGACCGATGATGTTATGGAAGGCTCCTACAGATGGAATAATTTCCCTATAGTCACCCAGCAAACTTTTTCATGCAATTTGGTGAAGGAATTTTACTTTTTATGTGAAGAAAGAGGGACTGAATTGCCCAGAGTAGGATGTTAATTCATCCGTATTCTTTAGTTTTTTCTTTAAGTCTTTTGTATATTCTAGTGTCAGTCTACACTGAAGCTATAATTATATTCCGACAGGAGAGTAAAAGCTAAACGCTGGCCATACCCTGAAATACTATTACACTGGGTGACGTAAAATGTGAATCGTGTGGCGCCCCCTTGTGTTAAAAAATGCTAACTGCGACCTGAAGGAAAAAAAAAAAAAAATTTTTTTGTAAGGAGATTTTCGCTCAGACTTCGCTGCATACAATGTCACCTTGACCTACAAAGTGCTTGTTTTTGTGCCTCTTGGTTTACTAGTTTGAACGCAATGACTCTTTTTCCATTGAGTATTGCGGTTCAAAAGGGGGGAGGCATAGGTGATCTGGGTCATAGATGATCTAGGTGTTGTAGATCAGCTATTGGGTTTGAAAAATAAATAAATGATTTTGTGCTACAAGATTCCGAGCCATGTGAAATAGAACATCAGCACGATTATTTAGTACTAATTCAGTAAGAAACTGCAGATATGCAAACAGTTACCAGAACCCCTGTTGATAATGCATATGTTGAGCTTTTTGCAGATGGTACCAGGGTGAGGATTGATGACTCCACATCGGATATGCAGTGGTCACACAACAAGATGTCCTAGAAGCAGAAGCTCTGCCTCCGCATGTCACAGTACAATAAGCGGAATGGAAGGCCCTCACTGAGGCGTGTAGAGTGGCGAGAGGTAAGACCGGCAACCCTTTACACTGACTCCTGGTATGCATTTGGCACAGCTCATGATTACGGCCCAATATGGAAGGCCAGACAGTTTTTTTACCTTAGCAGGACAACCAATTGAGAATGGTGCAGCGGTACAGAGTCGCATGGAGGCCCTACTTCTACCTGACAAAGTTGAGAGTTCGCACCGATTCCTACACTGGAGAGGCGAGAGACGACACCCTCGCTGACAGCGCAGCAAAGGCAGCGGCCCTCAAGCCGTGGAAGAAAGAAGAAAGATACTGACAGCATGAGTCAGTGGTAAAAAAAACTTTGGACATTGACAAAAATTTGGACTTTGATATGCTAAAGACTTTTACAGTTACCAGCCAGCAAGGAAGGAAAGAATAAATGGACTAATATGGGAGCAGCAGAAACAGGACAGTGTGTGGTGAACGGTCAACAGCACTTGCCCACCACAGTTCCTGTATCCCATGATGGCCCAGCTGATGGACGGAAAGACCCACCTAGTAAAGCAGTAATGACGACGACGCTTGAAGGAGGTTGGGCGACTTCTAGGTTCTCTGTAGCTGCTGCATCATTTGTCCGGTTTAGCATGATCTATGCCATGGGTAAGTCAGGGCAGAAGTAAATTTGCCACATCACACTTGCCGGGACCACTCTACCCATTTCAGGGATTGCAAATTGACTACGTTCAGCTCCCACTTGTTGGGAAGTATGACTACGTGCTTGTTGTTGTTGATGTCTTTGCAGGTTGGAGGCCGACCCTGTCACCAAGGCAAACAAGTAGGTAACCGCAAAGAAGCTCATGAACGAGGTAAACTGTGAATATGGGGTACCAGAGGTGATTCAGAGTCAGACAGAGGTATAAACTTCGCAGGTGAATGTAACATGTCATGTCTGCTCTGGGTGTATCCCAGGCCTTTTACATACTCTACCATCTTTAGAGTAGTGGAAAGGTGGAGAGACGTAGTGGCACGCTAAAAGTAAGATACTTAAAAAATGACGCCACTTTGGAAAGACTGTCCTCCAATAGCCTTATACAGTGTTAGATATGAACCCAGGGGGGATTATACATTGTCTCCCTACGAGATTGTTTGGGCTAGCCCCAAGGCTAGGTCGTTACTATCCTCAGTGGTTACAATTACAATCTGATGTGTTGACTGAGTATGTGATTTCCGTTGTTAAAGAACTAACCAAAGCCTATGCACAGGTGTTCTCTTCCAGACTCAGAGGCAGACACTGGGACACATATCTTGCAGCCTGGGGATTGGGTGTGCGTCAAGAAGTTCCCCAGGAAGCACCCTCCTGAGCCCCGGTTTGATGGCCCCTACCAGGTGCTTCTGACTACTGCCACAGCTGTGAAACTAGCCGAAAGACTTACATGGATCCATGCTTCATACTGTAAGAAAGCTTCAGATCCGGGAGACCAGTCTTAGTTGTGCCAAAGACGTTACTCTGGTTAGGGCTAGTGAGAGAGGAGGGTGGCAACTGGAATCCTTAGTCGGAAGAATATGGGGGTATGGTTACCTTCTAGTATAACTCGTCCAATGCTCAAGTAGCTGCATATTCCTTCGACTATTGTACTGTGGTCCCGTGTCTAGGCGCAAGATCCCACCGCAGGCCAGATTTAGCTCAGTCCAGCTGGTTATATGACTTATATACCCGGGGAATACAATATGTTTGCGCCACTGATAACGTCTGGGGAGAAGACTGCCGTTATTGGGGATTAGTGGGATGGAACGCAGGAACAGACTAGTCCTATAAACCGCGAAGTGCCTTAAATAAGAAAAATAGGAGCGGGAAATCCCTAATTAGTCGTATAACCCTCCTTGAGAATAATAAGGACAGCAGGTATTGGAAGGCTGAACTTAGTATGTTGCTTGGTTTTAATGCGGTTTTTACATTAACCATGGGAGATCCAAGCCCGGGGGATGGGGAGACTTATAGTCTGGGGACATACCGGTACGGGAGGACAGATCCCTTAGGGAAGTTTAAAATAAGGGGTATGGTAGATGCAGCCGAATGGAAGCCTTCACTTAGTCCCGTGCCCATAATTAACCCCCTCCGCCGTAAGATAAAGACCTTGACGAACATGATGATCATAGCCGACCCTACCTTTTGAGGACACCTTGACAGTAGCGACTGGCTACTCTGACCAGAATCTCTGGTTGGAGTTGATGAGGTACAATGCTAACAGGAGCAACAAGTCTAACTGTTGCGTGTGCGGTAGTGCCCGACTACACTCGGGGATGGTCCCCCTAAATCTCCCTGTAGATGCTGAAGAGTGGTTTATTAGTCTCTTCACGAACATTTCCGCTAATTACACTGTCCGTGAGAAATGGAAGAAGGAATACTCTATAACTACTTAAGTGTTTTGCACCGGAGAGAGTATTACTGACTACCCTGGAAACTACACCTGCCAGGCAAATAGGCAGGGTGGAGGGAGATTTTTGGGGAACTCGCCAACGGGTATTGCTCCTCCTACAGTATGATAGGAGGGGAATAGATGCAGAATCAGGTCCAGTCCTTAGGAGACGTTTACTGGCTTTGTGGAGACATGAGGTAGAGGACCCACCTGGAGGGTAATTGGACAGGGGAGTGTGCCTTAGTAAAGCCCTTATGCTCCTCCACATCCTGTCAGACACCAACGTTTCCCTTGTTTGAAAAAGATGAAGAGCCAGTTCCGATAATGCCAAACACATACGCTACCAAAGAAAAAGGAGAAATGTACTAGTACTGTGCCTGCCCCGATCTCCTAAGATGGATTGTCAGTGGAATTCCCATTTGCCTAGGGATAGTGCAGAAGACCTTAGGTTCCGGCGAGGGCACACCCTGTGGGGTGTTAACTTGTACAGATAGAGGGTATGGATGCCCGGAAATGAGCCCAGGGAATCCATGGCCTCCCTCTGAGGTAAGGTAGGGATCCCCCCCCCTCCTAGGAGTAGGGACTTACGGGCAGTGGGAAAGCCCTGACGCAAGGGTGAGGCGACTTGGACGTGTTCACCATTAGGACTATCTCCAGGAGGGACATTGGTGTGGGTGAAGATTAGGGAGTCCCACGCCATGCGTACCTGTGTACGCTACTAGTATTGTAACATTATGCTAGAGCGAGAAGAGAGACCCCTGGTGGTAGTTTTGATCTACACGTGTACATTGACGTCATAGGATAGCCAAGGGGGGGGACCTGACAAGTTTTAAAAATTAGAGACCAAGTTAAAACTAGATTCAAGTCCATTTTCCTGATCATTATGGTAAATAAACGTTGACTGGATTAATTATGTTTATTATAATTAGCAGTGGTTTATAAATTATACTAGAGACGCCTTATAGGGACTAGTCGACCAATAGGACCTACCTCGACTATGACTTTTTTTAAAATAGAGTGACCTTAGATATGACTTTAGCTAAAAAGGGGAGTGTCTGTAAGGTGATAGGGGAGACTTGTTGTACCTACATCCTAGACGACACGTGACCCGCGGGTAAAGACGCAGTTGCTATTAAGAAGCTGACCGCACTAACTAAAAAGAGCTAACTTTTGGGACCAGCCCTCGCCATGGATGAGCGGGTGGTAAAGGATCCTGGCACAGACGGGCGTCGCTGTTGTATGTGAACTGATGGTTACCTTTTCTGTTCTAGTCTGCTGTGTTATTCCCTGTGTCAGAGAGACCTGTGAAACTGATGCTGGAAAAGCCGCTCCCACCATGAGTTTGCTGGATGCATCCCCAGAAGGAGTGGACAAGTCCTACACCCCCTTGAAGACCCTAAAACGAACCTTCAACGCGCTCCAGTTATAGGCTCATGCGCAGAAAACTGTGAAAATTAGATAGAAAATTAGAGGATAGACATTTTAAGGGGGGATTGTGATAGACATGATGATTATTTATAAAATGTCTATCGTTTAATATAACCCAAATGTATTTTGCTATTGTAATGACTTTTAGCTCAGGAGTTTAAAGGACACACACACAATCTAATCATAGTATTTGCTAGACAATGGATGTCTGATCTAATGTTAGTTAAGTACATAGAAGTTACACAAGTTGCACAACCAGCTTCTAAGAGTTAAGGGCCATAGTCTCTGTGTATATCCTTATATCCTGTGTTTAATACTGAGTGTTTGTCTAGCCCCCTTCCACTCCTCATCCTGAAGCTAGGTAAACAATGAGTCATCACTACACGGAGATGACTTCAGCTAAAGAATACAAAGTCCATACTATGGCGGACGTGAGAGAGGGTGGGCAGAGAGGTGGGCAGAGAGGTGGGGGATTCTATATGAACCGACAAATGAGAATCTTATATGTTACTGATGTAATCTGTTGCACGCCCATTGAAGGGCGGTTGTCATGTGTTATAATAAAAAGCCTGAGCCTCTACACATGGTAGAGACTCTCTCCCGGTTTTAGACCAGCATTTGTGTCTGATTCTGGTTCGATGATGTGTGCACACGACACTCAATTCGGAAAGCGACAAAATACCCCAAAGCCTGCTGGAGAAATCATAATCCAGCACACTGGGACCACTGTGGGGGTCACTATTACTACTGAGGTCACTGTTGGGGTCACTATTAGAGATGAGCGAGCATGCTCGTTTCAGGCTGCTACTCAGTAGCAGTCTTATCGAGTAACTGTGTACTCGCCTGAGCAGCATGCAGTTGGGCGGCAGGGTCCAGCGGGGGGGGGGAGAGATCTTTCTCACTGTCCCCCCGCATTCTGCTCAGGCGAATAAACAGTTACTCAATAAGACTGCTACTCGATCGAGTAGCAGCCTTAAACGAGCGTGCTCGCTCATCTCTAGTCACTATTACTACTGAGACCACAGTGGGGAAGACTATTACTACTGAGACTACTGTGGGGGACACTATTACTACTGGCTCCACTCCGCACGTGGCAGCGTACCTCAAGCTGACTTACGCTATGTTTACATGTTGCGGAAATGCTGCAGAATGTCCACAGCAGAAATTCCTGCCACAAATTCCGCAGCATTTCTGCATCCAGAAAACAGTCAAAATCTCTCTGTGCCATCGGTGGATTATGACTGGAAATCAGCCAAGTACCCGCAGCTGATGTCACACTATGCGGCGCTCCCCCTCACCTCCTCCGTAGGCTTCCCGCTGTCAGCGCTCCCTCTCACCTCCTCCGTAGGCTTCCCGCTGTCAGCGCTCCCCCTCACCTCCTCCGTAGGCTTCCCGCTGTCAGCGCTCCCCCTCACCTCCTCCGTAGGCTTCCCGCTGTCAGCGCTCCCCCTCACCTCCTCCGTAGGCTTCCCGCTGTCAGCGCTCCCCCTCACCTCCTCCGTAGGCTTCCCGCTGTCAGCGCTCCCCCTCACCTCCTCCGTAGGCTTCCCGCTGTCAGCGCTCTCCGGCTTCCAGTTCCCAGCGGCCTGGTCAGGTGATGCTGGTCAGTTGAGACCACTACAGGCAGCTGGAAACCAGAAGCCAGGGAGTGCCGACAGCGGGAAGTCTACGGAGGAGGTGAGAAGGGAGCGCCACATAGTATGACATCATCTGTGGGGACTCAGCTGATTTCTGCACCAATGGCACGGATTTTGCCAGTTTTTTGGATGCAGAGATGCTGCGGACTTTGCTCCCGGCCTTTTTTGCACCAGCCCTGTACTTTTTATAACGACGGAGGTAAAATTATACGTTTTGATAAGCCCCGCCCCTTTGTCCTGCTCTGACCCTTGGAAAATCTGGTCGCCTTACTTAGGCCTAATGCCCACTGTCCGCCCATAGACATGCTGTGGTAAATGACTCTCTTCTGCCCATGATCAGAAATCAACTGCGATTTTCCGCTCGTAGGGGGAGAATCGCGGTATGTTCTATTCTGTGCGGAAAATCGCACGGACGGCTTCCATTGCAGCCAATGGAAGCCATCCGTCCCGCGATATTCTGCGCAGTGGGCAATGAGGAAGTACCGCGAGAATCTGCATCATAGCCCAGCGCTGGCGCGTCATGCCCTGCACTGTGCATGCTCACCAGCCGAGACGCTCGCGGTGCAGAGGCGAATATGGGGTCTCTGTGGGGCGTCGGGTCTGATTCTGCTGCAAGATTTCGCAGGCGGTATCCGACCTGGCTGTGGGCATGAGCCCTTATCCTGTACACATATGAATGTGCTGGGATACTGGTGGTAAGAACTATGAGCAACACCCCAATGTGAGAGGAGCAGTGACTACATCTGTGACCCAGAGATAAGAGCTGGCAGCCTGATCGCCCCCTGCTGGGAAATCCAGAGAAAATCTATCAATCTCAAAATCCCCCCACTGGCCACTAGAGGCCGCTGCTCATCGCCGCTCACACTCTCGGAACCGAAGTTCATCTACCTCTGTATGCGGGGGAAGGAATAATCTGAGACACAACCGGGAAAACAAATCACAGGAAACATGGCGCGGGCGGCAAAGGTAAGACTGGCGGTGATCTAACCCTGGCAGGGTCTGAGCTAAAGGGGGCGCTTCATATTTCTCAATCACTGAACGGAATGTAATAATAATGCTTCGCAGTCACTCTGTATGGTATTATACGCGCTGATACATGGTTATTCCACGTACATATTGTTCCTCCACCGCTAATACAAGGCTTATTGTGCTGTAGAGAAGCTGAGTGGTAAAGACATTGAATCTCGGACATGTCCGGGCAGCCCTCGGTGGTGCAGATTTTGGTTATCCCCACTAGATGCCACTGCCACACTATTCTGCTGTTTTCTGCTAGACGGGGCTTTCTGCAGTTCCATTATCTCCCCACTAGATGGTGCTGCATTTCTTGTTAATTTTGAGGTAGCGCAGACTGACAACCAGCAGGACGACCGCTGGAGGCGCCACTGAAGCTGTTCCCATTAGGATTTTACGACTGGTTGAGCATCTATATTTTTACCCCTCATTGATGAGGCCAGATGTGAACCCAAGGGCCGGTGAATGTTTTTGGGATTATTATCTGCACTTTTCGAACACCATGACTTTCTGTGTTAGCTGTAGTTTTTATTGGTATGATTTTGAGGTAGAGCGGAGCCGGCCTGTCACTAGTAACGTTTCTGTGCGGACCTCTGCGAGCCCCGCACAGAAATAGAACATGCCGCGATTTGTTTTCCACGAGTGATTTCACGCGGACAAATCGCGGCCGTGTGCTTAGGATTGTGTTTTGCAATGCAATCCTCTGCAGGCGGGCACGGGCGGAAATGTTGCTGGAAATCCCGCTGCGGAATTTCCACCCATGTGCAGGGGGCCTTAATTTCTTAACATGACGAGAAGGCGTATAGATGGAGCGCAGCGTGCGTTCCATCCTCTCACACTTACTCCCAGAACGGACTTCAATAAATCATCTGTATGCCTCTCGGTGGTTTTAAATACAGATTATCATATTACCAATGTGTATTTGGTAATATGATCTGTATTTAAAACCATCTATACGCCATCTCGTCGTGGGTCACGTGACATGTCTAATGGAACGCAGCGCTGCGCTCCTCTTACATTCTAGGGGGCGTGTCCTAAAAAGATGAGTCATGTGTCACGGCTCCTCACGTCGGTCTCTGGCGTCTGATCCAGAGCGCCTCTCCGGCGCGTCATACCGAGAGATACGTCATCTCCCGTTGCCAAAATGGCGCTGCACATCGGAATGAGCACCTGCCCAATTACCGCTTACCACGGGTATGTAATTTACTTTTATCCTATTTATATCGTCATTTGTTTGTGTAGTCTTATGCTTGAGAAAGGCGTATAATACGCCGAAACGCGTCGCAAGGATTCCGCAAGGATTATTGTCACTTTATGAAGTTGTGACTCCTTTTATTGTATGAATGCATTCCTTTGTCTCCTATTTGAGACGGTCTTTTCTGAGCCCCACAATTGGTCTCTTACTAACAAAGCAGCGCAGGTCTATAGTTTTTTTCTTTCTACCATTTATTTGTATTATCAGACCTCTGATGAGGAACGGAGTATTTTTATGACCTGCAGCTCTCCAGTAATCTGGATTACGTTGATCGATTGATTTATTGATTTCTGGATAAAAGGAACTGTTATAAGCCTACCAGGATGTTGGGTGCTGACATGATCACCGTAGGGTGGCATGTCTGGCACCAGGTGAGTTATCACACTATACTACACTAATCACCTCTTAAAGGTGCTTGGCGCTCTCCTTGACTTCGATCCCTCTTCTATCAGGTCATTAATATATTAAAAGAATAGGGCTCAGTACTGCCCCCTGTGGTACCCCACTAGTAATGGTGACCCAATCAGAGTATGCACCATTTATAACCCCCCCCCCCCCATTGCTTTCTCTCACTGCCCAGTTACCCCCTTACACACATCCTCACCCAGACCAAGCATTCTCATTTTATATACCAACTTTTTATGCGGCACAGTATCAAACACAAGATGCACAAGATCCAGTGACTCCCCGGTCCGGTCTAGAACTTACCTCCTCGGAGAAGCTGAACAGGTTGGTTAGACAGGAGCGATCTCCCTCTAACCGGCTGATACGGAGTTATAGCAAGTAGCTGTCAAGATTATTAATTGGCCTTGTACGTCTTTGGGATTTGTGAGTTTTCCTTTGTTGTTTTGGCCTATTAGATCCGTGATTCACGATTTTAGACACTGGGCTGTGAGGTGAGACGCCGGTAGGTTCCCAGATTTATTATTTTGGGAATGGTAAGAGCGTAGCAGACATAACACTGTGATCAATGTGATTGTCCCGACCTTGTGCTGCCCTCTTGGAGGGGTGCAAAAAGATAGCGACAGTCTCTTTAAAGGAGTTTGCCATTAAAGGGATTTTCCAGGACTTTACCATTAATCAATGGGGTCTGCAGCTCAGGATCCCCGGTGATTAGCAGGTTTCGGGCCCACAGTTATTTGTATGGCACAGGAAGACAGCTCCGTACACATTGCAGTGGCCCGGGTTGGTACTGCAGGTGCAGCTCCTGTTAAATTCAGTGCAATACCAACATGGGCCACTGCAGTGTGTACGGAGCTGTCTGCTTCCTGCTCTGTACACACTGTCATCGGCCCAGCAAACAGCTGATCGCTGGGGTTACCTAGTGACGAATCCCCACCAGTCTGGTATTGATGACTTATCTGGAGAACAGGTCATCCATAGTTACCCTAAATGGATTTTTTGGGATGTATTTTCAAACATAGCCCATTTTTGTGGGAATCTACACCAAAATCTACACATTTCAGTTGAAGGGGTGAAGTCTGCTGCGGCTCCACAACACAATCCCCAACAGTGGGGTGGATTTGGGCACGGATTTTCCGCTGCAAATAATCTGTTTGCCCACAGCTGATCCGGAGTTCACATTCTGGAAAGGCTTCGAGTCCATGTGGAGGCCGCACTAAAATGGAGCATGCTGCGATTTAAAAAAATTTTTTTTTTCATCTGTGAGCAAAAACCGCTATTGTTTCTATTACGCAATTTTGCAATTCAAGACTCAGGATGCGCTGAGCTGTAATCGCAACAGTATGGCTCATCACTCGGCTTTCCCAGAAGCGGATATAAAATGACAGAAGAGGACGACTTGGGAGGAGGAGGGGGGGGGGGGGGTTCCACACCTGAGTATATAACGCTAGGAATTATGGGAAATCTGGATATAGATTGATAGAATTATAACACGGCATCCTGTTCCCCCTGCAGAATGCCATCGTCTTGTGCATGGACGTCGGATTCGCCATGAGTCACGCCTATCAAGGGGAGAAGACGCCATTCGAAGACGCAAAGAAAGTCATGACGCTGTTTGTGCAAAGACAGGTATTGTGGGAAGGGGCCTCACTGACTGCCCGGAGGAGCTGAGAGAGGGAGGGGAGGAGCCTTCAGTTGATTGACTGACAGTGAAAGTAGCTAATATGGCGGACTGGAAGTCAATAAAAGCTATTTCCTATTCCAGTAACTGAAGGCAGGAGAAGTCTGGAGCCTAAACAGCTGTGAAGAGACGGCAGGGGAGTCTTAAGGGCCGTTTACACGGGACGATTGTCATTCAGAATTGTTCAAATTCCTGTACGACTCGGAACGCTAATCGTCCCGTGTAAACACACGCAGCGACTGGACGAGAGTTGTTTAGTCGTTCAGTTTCTACATGCAGAAAACCGGACGACGCTCCGTTCAGTGTAAACAGCGGTCGGTTACTTCTGAATGACTGTCTGGTTAAAATGAATGAATGGAGGCAGGTGCAGGGAGAACACTTCCCTGCCCGCTCCGCCTCCATTCACTCGCTCCCGTGTAACATGACAGCATCACTGGGACGCGCTGTTGGGGCGTTGTTTGCCTGCCGTCTATGGAGGATTATTCTTCAGACTACCGTAGAAGGAAAAGTGCAGCAACCTTTGCAGAACATTATCTGCGCTGACGCACGGTGACGAAGAGCTCAGTAGAGATTTGTGCTGCCAAGGTGTCAACCTCAGGCTATATTCACACGGGTGAGAATCTCCTGCATTGCGAGACACACAGAACTTGCATGAATATGAACTCCATTCTTCTGAGTGGGCTTGTTCACATGAGAGATTTAAATTTTTTAATTTTTTTCTTTCCCACTCACAGCGATGCTTCAAGGTTAAATATCGCAGCAAGTTCCATCACTTGTTCCCTCGGAACGCCTCGCCTATTGTTTACAATGGGACCTATAAAGACATGGCGTGGCACTCGCATACCGTGTAATGTGATGTTTCCCATTGAAATCAGTGGGAGATGCATGCGATCCTCTGACCTGAGTGAATCACATGACTGCGGTTCGCAATTTCACAGAAATGATGCAGGATGTTTTTGAATGAAAAACTCCTCGCATCGGTGTGAAGTGCGCACGTTGGCGAGCGTCAGCCATTCATAGGGGTGATATCGCGTGTGAATGTTGCCTCACAGAGAATTGTCCGGACCGGATACAAAGTAGCAGACCCTCACCTGTGTAAAATATCGGGCCCAGGTGGGTTTTCAGCCTCTGGATGTAAAGAAGGAAAATCTGTTAGAAAGTTGCCGGACTTTCCTCTTGCAGTGATGAGTTTGTATTGACATTAATCCCGGGTCATGTGACTCCATAACGGTGCTTTGCTGTTTCAGGTGTTTGCAGAATCCAAGGATGAGATTGCGGTTGTGCTGTTTGGCACGGATGGCACAGACAACGCCCTGGCTACCGACGACCAGTACCAGAACATCACCGTGCAGCGGCATCTGCAGGTCCCGGACTTTGATTTACTGGAGGAAATTCAGGATGTCATTGAGCCTGGCGACCAGCAAGCCGACTGTATCCTTCCTGCTGCCCGTTACTGCGGTGCGGCCTCCCTTCATTATGGCTGCAGCATACTGACTGTCAGGCTGCAGCTGCCTGCACAACTTCCCCTTTTCCATCAGTCACTCTCCTTCCCGTCTGCCGGGTGCCCGTCTCATGGCTGGGACATCTCTAGTTGTGACCCACACAGCATCGGCGCAGATGAATGCCACAACTGTGCTTCCTCACAGCCACTCGTTCCTTTGGTGATGATTGTGTAGGCTGCATAACAGAGATCCAAATATTACTGCCTCTTGTGCCGAGCTCACAAGTGCCATGGGGCGGTCCTTTCATGTGACGTACCTCGGGTTTCCTGCACTGGGCACTGTCTGGCTCCTATCTGCTGCTCTAAGTGCCAACTTTAGCAGTCTCCGGATTGGCTGCTACAGCCATCACTGGAGATGATGGGTTATAGGAATGACTGCTTATGTGCAGTGGGAGGCATTAGAGGCAGTCCTGCAACGTGTATATAGTCTGATTGCACTTCTTGCCCATTCAATAGAGTAGTTTTCCAGTTTTTTTGATGGACCTTCTATCTGGTCCTCCCCTAGCCCTCTTAGCTCTCCCATGTTTATACCGGCAGATACATCGTTGCCTCGTTCAAACGAGAATCCTTCAGTCTTTCACATCCGCTGTATAAGCAAATACAGAAGACTGAACAGGCGCTGTTTAAGTCGAGCGATAAGCGAACGAGCCATCAATGGTTCTTGTGCCTGTAGAAAATGAATGGTTACCGAAAAGCGAACGCTTATGGTTTGTCGTTTAATCGTTTCATTTAATGGCACCTAAAGTCTTGAGGGTAATTCGTCTGCACCCGCTGTGACCACTTCCCTTTATGTTCTCCTTAACTCTCACAGTCCTGGACGCCCTGATCGTCTGCATGGATATTCTCCAGAAGGAGACACTGTAAGTACACTATGTGATAGTACTTTCTGGCGCTGCTTAGTCTGCACATATAGAGATGATCACCATTGGCCGCCAGGATTCTAGGAAAGCTGGGTGCCCACAACTGTACTAGCTGTAATGGCGGCAGTGCGGTCATCCAGCTGCAGCTGGGAGTCCTTTATGCAGAATGACGGTTGCGCATGTAAGCGCCCAACAGTCGTTTTGAAGATTATCGTTCCTTTGCTTTCCCACAGGAGCGATAATCTCTCGCTGAATGGAGGTGGAGCGCCAGAGATCTCCTCCATCCTCCCACCCGCATTCAGAGTAAACACGCAGTCGTTCGCAGATGTTACACAGCAAGGGTTGTCAGGTTTTTCTGCCTACATAAAATGAAGATTGAATTACAAGCAAACGCATTATCTTTCATCGTTTAATCGCCGACCGTGCTTACACTGATCGCTGCTTGTTCAGCTTCGTCTGATCCAAAGAGCGGTATCTGTTCGGGATGGGGAGGGGGGGCTGCGGTCACTGCTTGGGTGGGGAGGAGTCTGCGGTGACTTCGTGAGCGAGGAGGCAGCGGTCACTGGTCAGGGTAGAGGATCCAATCGCTGCTTGGAGGGAAGTAGGTGATGGTCAGGAACAGGAGGCTGTGGTCAATGCTTTGGGGAGGGGGATGCGGTGACTGATCAGAGGGGGGGATGGTGTTGGCTACTCGGCGCTCAGTTCTTGTTCTTTATTTCATTTTTTTTTTTCTTTAGGGGGAAGAAATTCGAGAACCTGCACATCGCAGTGCTGAGCGACCTGAGCAGCCCCTTCACGGAGGACCAGCTGGAGATCATCATCGCCCACCTGAAGAAAGCCGGCATCGCCCTGCAGTTCTTGTACGTAACCAGAGAACGATTTCACTTGTCAACTGTGGAGCTGTAAGCATTACTAGCGGGAGAGGCGGTTCCATGTGTAAAGAGAGCCCGATCATCCAAGAATTAACCCTTTGCAATCCAATTTTGGATTTAGGGTTTCCTAGGGGCTTTACTCTTTCTGCCATTATACAATGCCGCCATCTGCTGGCTAGAGCCAGTACTGTAGTATCGGATATGCTGGAGAGGCCCCCCCCCCCCCCCCCCCGACAACAGAGCGGCCAGTAACCTACGGTGGTAATACCCTGCCAGACGTCTTCCAACATCGCAGCTGTACAGCCTTCAGGATATCTTTAGATGTCAGACAGTGGATTGGAAAGGGTTAAAAGTTCTGCCACCTTATCATATTCTTAGCTTCCATTCTCTCTGCTTGCTGTCAGTGAATGGAAACCTTCTTGTTTTATTTGTAGGATGAAAAACCATCGTGGCCTTGTACTTCTCACAGCTAATAGGTGTTTGGTGCTTCAGTGTAGATAAGTGACATAGTCACAACCCCTGTGCCTATGTGAGAAGTATTCTGTCAGGACGGCTATTTACAGGGGTGTCCAGCATTAGAGAAAAATGGCTACTTTCTTCCAGAAGCGGCGCTGTATTTATCAGCAGGTTGCATCTGGTATTGCACCTTGACTCCATTGAAATGAATATGGCTGAATTGCAATACCTGATACAACCTGCAGACAGGTGCGGTGCTGTTCTTGTCGGCGAACTGCAATGTTCTACTAATCCTGGACTGCCCTTTGTAGGCCGGCTGCAGACGACCAGGTCGGATTCCACATGCGGAAGCCTGCAGCACAATCCGACCCTCTGCCTGGCCGGCATCCGCGCATACCTGCCTTTTGTGTATCTGTACTGCGGATGGCAAGCCGTCAGACATGCGCACTGCAGATTTTAAATTTTTTTTTAAACCTCTGCTTTTCCCGCGTCATTGCCCAGTGATGACGCAGAATTTGCGACGCTTCCACAATGTCATTGCAGAAGGGCTGCGGATCAGATGGTTTCCATTGATGTCAATGGAAGCCGTCCGCATGGAATCCGCACGAAAATCGCACATGCTGTGATTTATTTATTTTTTTTCCATACGCAAGTGGAAATTGTATTTGGTTTGCGCTCGTGTACAGGAAAAAAAGCGCTTTTCCATAGCATGCTATAAAGGTGTTTGCTGCGGAATCCGGAGGTGGACGCCTGCTCCAGATTCCGCAATGCAAATCCATCCGTCTGCATTGGGCCTTATAGGGGTGTTTTGACATGTAGTAAAAGAAAATGTTTGCCGGTGTAGTGAATGATGTGAAAAAAAACAAAATGGCGAATACTCTACTACCTCTCATGTTGCTTCTGGTCCGGCACCACCATCCTGGAAGGATGGCATCACGTTCATCGCTCACACGACTGCTGCAGCCAGTTGGCATCAGTATTCACTTACTGGTAATGCACATGTAAGCACCAAGGCCAGTGATTGGTTGCGGCAGTCATGTGAGCGATAAATGTGACATCGACGGGAACCGGGTTGCGAGATCAATGCTGTGCCAAAGACCTAATGGTAATGACCTAATGCATTGTGTACAACCATCACTGTACGAGGGTCGTCCCAAGAGTTCTTGGTCTCTGACCTCTCCCACTGGCGTTCCAAGGCTAAGATACTGATGACATTTTTGTCGAAGCGTTGCAAATCCTCCACCACAAATGATGTCATTTTTCTTGAAAGGCATCCCTTCCAGCTTTTTTTCTAGATTTGGGTAGAGATGACAGTCTGCCGGGGCCAAATTTAGGAGAGTTGGGTGGGAGCGGCACGACTTCAGAGCTACACTTGTGAATGGCGGCCCTAGTAATGACTGCTTTGTGGCTGGGCGCATTCTCCTGCCGGAGGAGGACGCCTTATGACAACTTTCGCATCGCTTCCACTTGATCTCTCCACACAGTTGCCTCAGCAGGTTGACGCAGTTCGTCCCCGTTACAGTTTGCCCCCTTTGGAAGGTAGTCCACCATCACCATGCCCTCAGAGTCCCAAAAAGACGTTGCCATTACCTTCTCAGCTGGAGGCAGTGACTCGGCCTGAGGAGGGGATGAGGAATGTTTTCATTGCATTGAGCTCTGAAGTGGTGGACGCCGATTATGAACTAGCGGTATCTCGAGAACCCCTCTGGATCAGCTCTGAACAATTCGAGATTCTCCATTCATGTGTTGGACCTCATCTTTAGGTCAAAAGTTTTAGAACGCATCTCGCTGAAACCTTCATCCCCAGCATGTCGGTGAGAACGTGATGAATGGTTGTCTTAGCCAAGCCCATAGTCCCAGCCATCTGCCTGATGGTAACGCCGCTCTCACACGTGGCACTGCATATTTTGTGCAGTAACAGCGCAGGCAAAGTGATGACCTCCCCATTTTTTTTCCTCTCTTAATTGCATACTAAGCAGCATTAGAAATGGTGTAAAACACTGTACTCAATTCCCCATTCATATCAATGGGTGATGCAGGGCATCAAAAAACGTGCAAAACGCCCCTCAAAAATAGAACATGCAGCGTTTGTTGTAGTGCGAGTTAAAACGCTCATCTGAGAGGCTCTATTAAAATGAATGGAGGCTTAGTGCAGCGTTTGTAATGGGTGTTGAAACCGCCCACTAAACGCTATTAAAAAAACCCGCCTGTATGAGAGAGGCCTTAGGGTTCATGTCCACGGGCGTTTTTTCACCACGTATCACGTGTGCAATGCATGGCTGTGTGAGCTGTGTGATTGCGCGGTGGATGGAGTCAATGGACTTTCATCGATACATGTGCGTGTAATCACAGCATGCTTTATTTCTCTGCGTGCCACGCAGCGTCAACGCTACACTTTTGTATGGGCAACGTATGCAAAGCTATGTGTATGGGCGTCGATTCATACGCAACCCCGCTATGAATCCGTGTGTGTGAGATACGCGGTCGCTACCAGTGAGACACGCAGCTTTTAACGGTACGCCCGTAGACATGAGGCCCAATATGTGAGTGTCCCAATAGAAATCAATGGGCTACTAGCCCCGCGTATTCAGTGTCCCCTATGAAGGGGCACGGTCCCCAGATGTTGCCACCATGTCAGTGTGGATGTCTTTCGGTGCTAAACCTCCGTTGTGCAGAAACTCCATTACGACTCTGTTTGAACTTTTCCATTTTACAGATTTATTAGGCATTCCGATCTTTGGTGAAAATGAGGAAAAGACCAACTTTCAGCAAGATACTGTGTTCCTCAAAGGGTTAAACTAATCTGAAAGTGTCATGAGTGTATGCCAATTGCAACATAGGAGGCTAAGAACGCCCCCGTGTACTACCGTATTATAAACTTCTCCCTGTCTGCACAGTTTGCCTTTTCCTCTAGATGATGATGAGGATGGAGCCGGTGATGGCGATAGAGGAGACGGCGGGGGCAGGCACCACCCCCCTGGCAAAGGGCTCTCCGACCAGCAGATACATGGCATCCGGATGGTGAGGCAGATCATGTTCTCTACGGAGGGAGAAGACAGCCTGGACGAGGTCTACACTTTCAGGTAATCGCACATTCTAGTTGCAGATGATCTTCAGGCTCCTCCTTATTGAGGCTTCATCCACGGTCTTTATATAGCAGTTTCCTGGCGTTCCGCTGAGATTGTGCTAATACACAGAGCCAATATGATCAAGCAGTGCTGAGGTGTGAAGCATGGTGGACAGAGCAGCAGCCTGAACCTCTGCACAAAAATGGACGATTGGTCCGTGTAGACAGGCAGTCGCTCATCTATGAATAGCTGCCTGTTTGCTGTGCAATGAGGCGGGCGGGCCGGAACCATCTCCGGCCCAATCTGCTCTATTCACTAAGCGATGATCAGATGTAGAAGCTCAGGAACATTCATCGCCGGGACATCTGTGCCCGACAGGTTGTCCCATGTAAAAGGAGCACAGCTTAAGGGTAAATCAGCAGCCTGAGCCATTAAATAGGATGTGAGGAGGATTTCCGGCTACCTCAGCCTCTAATCGACAATGTAGCTGAGCCAAAGTCACTGATCAGAGCTGGAGCCTAATGAAGTAGAGTTGAAGTGTAAAGCATGGTGGACAGACCAGCAGCCTGAGACAGAAGTTGGGCTTCAGACTGCCTTAGATTGCAACTCCGTTGTACGTTCTGTTATAATCACTGACGTCACCTATCACAATAGAGCAGAGCTGCAGTGTAAAGCATGGTGGACAGAACCGCGTCCTTTACCTAAGACAAGATGTGGGTTTCAGACTACCTCAGGCTCCCATAGACCATGCAGATGAGCTGAATTCACTGATCTTATGTGGCAATTTCTCTGTGTCGTGTTCTTGGTAGTCGGTGACTTTTTTTCTTCTTCTTTTGGGGTTTAGGGACAGTCTGGAGAAGCTCTCCATGTTCAAGAAGTTGGAGCGGAGGTCCATGGCATGGCCGTGCGTGCTGACCATAGGGTCCAAAATCTCCATACGTATCGTGGGGTACAAGTCTGTAAGTATCTGCTCCTCTCCAGCACTATAGACATGTGATAGGGGTCAGTCAAACGCTCGGTTATTGCCCGCAGCTATCAGCCCCATTAACCCCTTGTTATTTAGGTAGAGGGAGTCAGTCCTGGCACCTTTTATCTAGAGAAGGAGGGGCAGCAGGGGCAGAATCTACCCTCCTTGATCCCTAAACCCCCCCAGTGGCGGATGTTAGGGACATAGAGTTAAAGCGACCCTCTGGTTTCTGGACAGAATTCTGCCCCAGGATAGCAGCGGGTGTGTTACCTGCTGTTCTTTGCTGTCTCTGCGATTCGCCAGTTCTAGGCCCCATTTTTGCCAATCCAACATGGCTGCAGCAAATTTCTAGTTGCCTAATGCGCACTGTGTACTGCTCCGCCAGTGCTGCTCACCAGTGTATAGCACACTGTAGCCTAACAGTAAAGCTGAGCTCACTCGGGCAGATTTGGATTGCGGATTCCACGATCGGCACAGGCGATCCACGGTAAAACGCTGCCATTGAAAGACATGCATTCCGCTTTTTCGTTCACACTCCTGGTCGAATTGCGTATTCTGCGAGCGGAAGGAAAAACAAAGTGGAACCAGATCTGGTGTATCGAAGGGCCAGCGGAGAACTACTACTGCAGGTAATAAACCCGACCTGGTCCTCAGGCAGAGGGTCGCATTAGTGAATAAGTCTGCAACTTTCTTTAACAACTTGCATCAGTTTAGGGAATTATGCTCGCCACGTTTTCAAACTGTGATTGTGGCTTAGTGGAAGAGGTGGGACCCTCCGGTAGCCAGACATCTTGTAAATATGGCCCAAGTCCACAGCGGGCATAGATTAGATTGTTGCTGTAAAGGCTGAAGTCTTCTGAAGAGTTGCACACCATTTTACACCAATGTGGGAAACTCTTTTCATGATAAGTCAGGGATTTTGTGTTTCACTTTTTCACCATTTCAAGACCTCTGCTTGCTGTCAGTGAACTAGAACATCCCTGCTTACATCCAGAGGCTGAGAGCTCATGCGGACAGGATATGTATAACACTGGTCTGCTGCAATTCTGTCTTTTGGGAGCAGAGTAATCTGCAGTCCACAAGTATTAGAGCCCATTCACGCCTGCAGTGGGGCTTTCGGTCACAATTTTGTCTCTCTGTTCCGTTTTTGAAGCAGAAAAATATTTGCTTTTATCTCATTAACTTCAATGGGTTTAAAAAAAAACCCCCACAGAAGTCAACAAGACAACAATTCAAAGTCTACAGCCTGTGTGATTTACAAAGGTTAATTATAACAAAGCTGCATGTTCAGCGTCTGACTGTTAGGCCGGTGGCACACGAACGGATTTGCATTGCGGATTTCGTGGTCTACGTCTGCACTGTGGATCCGCAGCAAATACCGATCGTTACGTGCTCTGTAAAAGCGCATTGACATTGCGGATAGGTCGCGGATTCCATGTCCTCGCCTGTCGACGGGGTGAGGCAAAAAAAAAAAAAAAAGATTTGAAAAAATCTTTATTGCACATGTCTGACAGCGAGCCGTCTGGACCATTCACAATACAGATCATGACTGGTAGGCGAGGACGACGGCCTGTTCATGTGCCACTGACCTTAGTAGAATCAGCTCTGATGCCACCACGAGGTTGTTTGCGCTTGTGCAGAGTGTTCAGACAGGCAGAATACCGCTGGCTTCTCGCTCAGTACTTCACATTCTACAGGGATCGTTTACATTCAGCGATGAGTCAGCCATCCAGCGGCGATCATTACGCTGGTTGAAAGTGAGCGACCAGCGAACTGTAAGCAAAAAGTGCACAATTGCTGTGCATCGAGACGCGACAATTATTGCGCAAAATTGTTTTTTTGACCGCATTTTGCAAAATAATCGTACCGTTTAAATGGCCGTTAACAAAGGGCTTTCATGTAAGTGTGAAACAGGCCTTAGGAATTTGCGGAACTTTAGTTGCATTGATACTTTGTATCCTGAATGCTATAACCCGTTATCTGCCGTCTTAGGTCACGGAGGAGAAAGTCAAAAAGACCTGGCAGACTGTTGATGCCAAATCGCTGAAAAAGGAAGACGTTCAGAAGGAAACAGTGGTCTGCCTGAATAACGATGAAGAAACTGAAGTTGAGAAAGACGACACCATACAAGGTGAGGGGCGAAGCGACTGTTAAGACTGCAGATTGCCCCACCAATTGAAGGGCCATACACAGCGCACAATGTCTGCAGCTTTGGAAACGAGGAGCCGCTGCTTATATATACGCACCCCATACCTAGAACTGGGTGTCTTTGACAAATGGTGAAAAATAATCCCCTCGCTCTCTGAAGAGTGGAGTACCGCAATGTCCTCCTACACGTCTGTCTCGCCAGCAGCCAACAAGATGATTCAATTGCACATCATACACCAATGCCATCTGACACTAAGCAGGCTCTTTTTCTGTGAATAGAACCCCTAACACGCAATGTCATCGCTGTCAGACGCCCACGCTAATTTTAACCGTCTGATGTGGAGCTGTCCGATGGTATACTCCTTCTAGACGGAGGTTACAGACTTCCTGGGACAACTATTGGGGGTACCGCACCCACCAAGCCCCACATTTTCCTTGGTGAGGTGCGGTTTTCGGCCCGTAAGCCTGTAGCATTGCGCTGGATGGATAGGAGACCCCCAGCGCTGTCCCATTGGCGTAATCTAGTCAATTCTATTTTCCCATATGAAATAATGGTATATATAAATAGAAAGTGCCCAGATAATTTCTATAAAATATGGGGGACTTGGTGTGGCCTATAATAATAATATTTAGTTATATAGTGCCAACATATTCCGCAGCGCTTACAAGACAGCGAGAACAGGAACAAAACCACTGTTGCGTGTAGTAATCAGTTGATGGAGGCAGTAGGGGTGAGGGTCCTGCTCCAACGAGCTTACATACTAATGGAGTGATACAGAAGGTAAGGGGGCTGGAGATGTGCACGGTATGGCAAGGTGGAGAGTGTGGGGTGCTATACTCCATAGACAGTGATCAGACTTAAGCCATATAGTGGCTGAATCCGTGTGACTGCAGGGGGCGGTTAGTGCGGGCTAGCAGGGACTGCAGTTTGTAGGACAGCGAGCATGTTATCAGGCGGAATATAGAGGGGTTTGGTTTAGGGGATGTGGTATGCCTCCCTGAAGAGGTACGTTTTTAGAGCACGCCTGAAGTTGTGCAAGTCAGGAATTGCACAGATAGTTTTGGGTAGCGTTTTCCAGAGAAGTGCTGCTTCTCTGGAGAAGTCTTGAAGACCGGTTAAAGGGGCACTTAATCTGATTTTGTTAGCAGAGCGGAGGGCCCGGGCTGGGTGGTGGATTGAGATAATAGATGCAATATAGGGCTGCGTCAACCATGACAAGCTATGGCAGGCCCTACAGGAGGCGGGCGTATCGGCACATGTAGTCAAGGTAATAAAATCACTTTATACCAATCAAAAAGCCCCTGTGAGAACACAGTATGGACGCAGATTGGTTTGGAATCGGCAAAGGCGTCTGACAGGGCTGTATCCTCTCAGCCTTCTTGTTTAAACCTATATGCGGAAGTGATTATGTGGAAAATGGACCTAGATGAATTGGAAACCGGGGTGACAATAGGTGGAAGAAACATCAACAATCTCCGTTATGTGAATGACACAACTGTGCTTGCAGAAACAGAAGCCGGTCTGAAGCCGCTGATATAGAAGATTAAAACTGAAAGTGGAAAAAAAGTTCCTTGACCGGAATGTAAAGAAGACGAAAATTATGACCACTGCAAAAAATGGCCAAATTCAAATCAAAATCGACAATGAGGAGGGGCCTGGCTAGCTAATGGAGAGCTAAGTCGCATGTCTGCCGAGCTCCCTGCTCCAGCCCGCTAAAAACAGCACCCAGACCTGCTCAGACCCTTTAAAAACTCACTGGATGGCAAAAGGAAGGAAGAGAGACACTCCAGGTGGGAGCCAAAAGACACCAGTGGGATCCCTGTCAGCGTTCCTCCGCAAATCAGCGGCCCGAGGCACACACAAGGAGGCATCCAGGAAGGCACCAGAGCGCAGCATGAGGCCTCATGTCCACGGGGAAAATCAGATCCGCTGCAGATTCTCCATGGAGAATCTGCAGCGGTTCCCTCCTGCCCCGCGGACATGAGCGCCGAAAATAGCAATTTAAAAGAATTTACCTATCCGGCGCGGGCGACGAAGCTCTGCTCTTCCTCACGGCCGGATCTTCATTTTCGGCCGGCGGATGAATTCCTGACTCCGGCGGCACGTCGACGTGCCGCGCGCATGCGCCGGGCACATCCGCCGAGCCGAAGCAAGGGAGATGCGGCCGTGAGGAAGAGAAGAGCTTCGCGGTCCGCTGCGGGTGAGTAAATGCTTTAAATTCCTATTTTAGGTCTCCCGCGGATCCGGACGGCTTCCATAGGCTTCAATAGAAGCCCGCGGGAGCCGTCCCCGCGGGAGACCCGCATGAAAATGGAGCATGGTCCAGATTTTTTCATGCTCCATTTTTTTTTTTAAATCACTTTTATTGACGATCCGCGGGTATTTATGTACCCGCGGGTGGTCAATGCATCCCTATGGGGTGCGGATCCGCATGCAGGAAATCCGCTGCGGATCCTAAATCCTATTTTCCCCATGGACATGAGCCCTGAAGGAGAGACTTTCCACAGAGGGCGGCAGAAGGTCCCGCGCTCGCTCAGCCAGCCCAGCGATCGGCAAATATGCCCATAGGCTATCACCAACCCAGTTAGGTCAGACAGCCTAGTAGATAGCTGTTAACTGCCTAGACTTGGCAACTTGTAGTTTGAATTAGGGGTCTTAGGTCCTGTTTGTTTGTTTGTTTTGTTTTGTTTTATGTCCATTCCTACCCTTAACCAGTTTGCAACTACCCTTCCTTTCCCACCCTCTTGTGTTTTCCCCCATCTAACCCAGTCGTGTTCAGAAGGTATGGAGGAAGGACCCGGGTCGCAGGTCCTGGAGCAGTGGCCACCATGGCAACTTTACTTTCTGCACGTTTAATGTTAAGGGCCTAAATGTCCCTCCAAAAAAGGAAGCAAATCCTTTACCATCTTCATAAAAAGGGGATCATGGTGGCCCTGCTCCAGGAAACACATTTCAAAATGGGAGGAGTCCCAACATGCAAATCTCAGAATTACCCCCATTGGTTTCATGGGCCTGACCCGCTGAGGAGAGCTGGTGGAGTATCTATAGCGCTACATAGGACCCTACAACACCAGGTAGTTTCCTCTTGTGTAGACCCTGAGGGCAGGTTCCTTTTCCTCAAATTAGAAGTGATGGGCACTATACTAACATTTGCTAATGTTTTTCTCCCCAACCAGACATCACACGCTTCCGGAATCTTCAGAAAGTTGTCGAAATTCACAGACGGCGTGAAGATTATCGTCGGAGGAGACCTCAATTTGGTACTGGACCCCGCCCTAGACACGTCCTCTGTCTCCCGAGCAGCACTACGGGCCCTTAGAAAAACACTAGATTCGTTACACCTGGTAGACCTGTGGCGAATACTCCATCCAGGTGTGAGGGACTACTCCTTTCATTCTGCGGCACACAACTCATACAGTAGAATAGATCTTATCATGGTCTCCCAGGGTCTCCTGGATTGCGCCCCCAGCTGCTCACATGGGAACTTCCTATGGTCGGACCATTCCCCCGTGTTCGGAGGACTGGCTCCTGAGAGAATGGATCGTAGGGGCCGCACCTGGAGATTGAATGACAATCTCCTCAGAGACCCTATCTGCACTTCAGACATCAGGGAAAAGGTTAAGGACTTTGTAGAAGCAAACTGTAATGACATTACCCCGTCCTCTGTAAAGTGGGAGGCCCTAAAATGTGTCCTGAGGGGAGTCCTGATCTCTCACGGTGCACGCCTCAAAAAAGAAAGGTCCGCCACTCTAAACGCCCTCCTGATAGAACTAAATACCAAAGAGACAATCAGATACCCTTAGGGCCCAAATCTCATCCCTCAGACAACAGATCCTGACCATCCTGGACCAAAGATCCCTAATATATAGAGACAAGCTAAAAAGAGGAGCATTTGAATATGGCGACAAATGCGGTAGTTGGCTAGCCAAAACCTTACATCCCAGAACGCCATTAACTCATGTCCCTAAAATACAGTCGCAAAAAGGGCATCTGGTCCATAAGACAGAAGATATCCTGGAAGAATTTAGGACCTTTTATAGCAAACTGTACAATATTGAACCTGAAACCCCTGGAACTGAATCAAATAAAAATCCAGAGATAGAGACATACCTTACGGCTAATGCCCCAGGGAAAATTTCAAACACGGAGAGAGAGGACCTGGAGCTGGATTATCAGAGATAATCCAAAACCTGAAGGTAGGCAAAAGCCCAGGGCCAGATGGGTTCACCGCCAGGTTCTATAAACTATTCCAGAAGGATCTGTCACCCTTGGCGTTGGAAGCGTTTAATTTGATTAGCAAGGGGCAGCCCTTCCCCGCGCAGGCGCTACAAACCCATATTACGGTCATTCCTAAACCAGGCAAGGACACCTCACTCTGTGGGAACTTCAGACCCATTTCATTAATCAACTTAGACATCAAACTGTTTGCCAAACTTATAGCTAACAGATTCCAAAATATTATACCGCGACTTATCCACAGAGAACAGGTAGGCTTTGTCCCAGGCAGAGAGGCAAGGGACAATACCATATAAGCACTTTCCCTTATTGACAGGGCCAAGCGCCATCGAACTCCTCTATGCCTACTGGCAATTGATGCCGAAAAGGCCTTTGACCGAGATAGTTGGCCCTTCCTCTCTGCCACATTGGACAGCATGGGATTGGGAACACGGATGAAGCAGTGGATAATGGCATTGTATCATAGCCCCACAGCAAGAGTCAGGGTCAATGGGGCACTATCGGAAGCCTTCCGAATCGGGAATGGGACCAGACAAGGTTGCCCACTCTCGCCATTCTTATTTGTCCTGACCATGGAGACGTTGGCCAACTCCATTCGCAATAATGGATCCATCAGAGGAATCCAAATCGGGAACCTGGAACACAAAATGGCCCTCTTCGTGGACGACCTGCTTCTATACATGTCTAATCCTCGTGTTGGTATGCCGATCCTCTTCGAAGAGTTCAAAAGATTCAATAAGATCAACAATTATAAAGTCCACACCCAAAAATCGGAGGTCTTGAATATCACTCCCGCAGAGTGAGGTGTCACACCTGGAAAAATCATTCCCCTTTCGTTGGCGCAAAACTAACATAAGATACCTGGGTATCCAGCTTCCGGGAGACGTCTCACAGGCATTTAAACTTAATTATCTCCCATTCGCAGAGGGGATAGAGAAGGACCTGAATAAATGGGGTCCCCTGTTCCTAACATGGAGTGGCAGGGTTAACGTAATTAAGATGGATATACTTCCTAAATTTCTCTACCTATGCCAGACCATACGAATTAAACTACCAAGATCATACCTGAAGAAATTGAGAGCTTCAATAACAGCATTCGTGTGGAGAGGGCGTAAACCTCGCATGCGCTTCACACTCTTAACAAGGAGAAAGGAGGCCTAGGCCTCCCTGATTTCACCCTCTACTATAGGGCTAGCATCTCCAACAGTATACTAGATATACTAAAACATAAAGCCTCGAAGTTGTGGGTGGACGCGGAATATGAGGGGGTGGAGGGCTATCTACAGGCGGCTGCCTGGATCCCCTCTAAACTGGTTAAGGCTCTACCTATCCAGTCCCCATTCTGTGTCCAACTTCTGGAGAACTGGACAAGTTTTCCAGCTTCAAAGGGCCTTGTGGGAACACCGGGCCCACTCACACCCCTAACCTTCAACCCTCAATTCGAGACCACGTTTCGCGGGGCTCCTATTCTGACGTTATCAAACAACCCAATTCCAAGGTTGGGAGATGTAATGTCGGAAACAGGCCTAAAGCGGATGCAGGAGATTCTGGGAGACAGTGAGACCAAACCAGGGATGTGGCTGCAATACTTTCAGTTGAGGAGTTTTGTGAACATAGTGACGCCACAAGGGAGTGAGCTAAAACCCCTAACCAAGTTTGAACGCCTATATCTTTCAACCACGCCCCTTAAACATATGATTTCCAGACTGTACGGGATGCTGCTGTCTCGGGAGACGGAGGGCGAAGACCCTGGGTACGTGGGGGCCTGGGAAAGGGAACTGGATAGAAGCTTCTCGTCTGAAAGCTGGAGCAGAGCGTGGCTCCTGACACAAACTCTCCTCGGCGGATAGAGTCCAGGACCTAAACTCTAGAATAATGTCCAGGTGGTACAGGTCCTACCCACATATTGCCATAGAACTCAATGTACTGAATATCATTCACGACTACCCTCCTGTCCCCCTCCCCCTTTTTTCACCGCCCCTACCCAACCCCTCCTCGCCCCATCTCTGTTAACCCTTCTTCATTTTTTTAATGTATATTTGTTTATTATAAATGCTCAATAAAACATTTTGAACCCCCCAAAAAAATCGACAATGAGGCCATAGAAAGCGTGTGAGAGTACATCTTTCTTGGCTCAAAATTGACCCGGATGGAGAACTTATGCCAGAATAAAACGCAGGATGGCATTGGGGCGAAGTGCAATGCTAAACACGGACAAAATCTGGAAAAGCAGGGATATCCGTATAGCAACTAAACGCAGGATAGTGCAAACACCGGTTTCCCCAGAGCCATGTATGGATGTGAGAGCTGGACTGCGAGGGAAGCTGCTAGAAGGAGGATTGATGCGTTTGAGTCGTGGTGCCGACGAAAGCTGCTGCGTATACCCCGGACGCATATTAACTTGATATATCACTGGAGGCTGAGATGGCCGGGCCCAGGCTCGTGGAGGCCGAGAGGGCCGGGCCCAAACAACACGATGGCCGATACTGGCATGGATATCACACAACTGAAAGAAGCCGCGCAAAACCGACAAACATGGAGGGAGCTCGCCTTTCAGGGTTTGCGAGGGTCGTGAACGACTAAAGGGCTAACAGCAATATTCTCAATAAAACAAGAAAAAAAAGTACCTGTCCTCCTCTTTGCTCGTTTCCGGTCTTGATGGCGGAGATTACATTGCATATCATAACCGTACAATTATTACTGGACGTCTTCTTCATCAGTGGTCTCCATCTTGTGTCATTGCGGATGTCGGGGCATGCTGGGGGTTGTAGTTTGAGACCGTTTTCCATTAAATATATTAAAATATAAACCACTTTTTGTCCCTGTCCCCGCACAGGTTACCGCTACGGCAGCGACATCATCCCGTTCTCAAAAGTGGATCAGGATCAGATGAAGTACCAAACAGAATCCAAGTGTTTTGCTGTTCTGGGGTTCACAAGGGCGTCGCTGGTGCGTCTGTCACTTTAATGCATACTTGACCTCAGCCAATGAGCATCTGCAGTGTAAATCTATATGTTATGTCACATATATTCTACTCTAGTCACAGCAAGAGCTGCTTTTAAATCTGCTTTCCCACAACACGCTGCGCTGACGAGGGCAAGAATTTGTGAGACCTTACACATATATGGTGTACAGAGTTTGGTGCAAGCGCTAGGGAAGAAGGGAGGTGCTGGAAACTGAGCAGCAGAATTTTGAATGCAGCTTAGGATGTGACTGGAGTATAAGCTATGATGTAAAACAGTTGCAGTGAAGGACCCAACTCTATCTGAACCGCATTTTGTAATTACCTGTCTGTGATTTCAGATTGAAAGGACGCATTTCATGGGCACCCAGGTTGTGAAAGTGTTTGCGCCAAAAAATGATGAAGTAAGTGTCAGGCTGATTAAAGGTGCGGGACACCTACAGCGGGAGCCTGGCTGTCAGTCTCCGGGTGTACCAAAGGGGTTGTGGTGATTGTTGTATTCCTAAATGGAATCTATAGTCATTATGGTGCGGCCTGCATAGCAGATCTGAGCCCCTCCGTGCTGATCCCGCCTCTCATATAAACTTTTCTGGCTCCTCCCCTTAGACTGCCGCAGTTGCTCTCTCTGCATTGATCCATGCGCTTCACGATATGGAAATGGTCGCCATTGTGCGTTATGCCTACGACAGAAGGTCTAATCCACAGGTTGGAGTGGCGTTCCCGCACATCAAGGAAAAATACGAGGTATTTGCCTAATCATACTAAAGCAAAAAGCACAAATGGGGAGGCTGGCACCTGGGAGATTTAAATGTTGTGTCTGAGATTCTCGGGTGCAACTGGCATCGGACATCCCATCTGTATACAAGTGACGGGGTCTCATCAGAAAACCAGACCAAAATAGGACACGCTGCGAACCTGTGTGCACACGCATTGGGAAGAATGGGCGCTAGAATTGGACAGAAAAAAGGCCTGTGAGCTGCATGTAAAGCTGCTGAAGTGTTCTGCTGTGAGTGCAGTGCATTCTGGGAGCTAAACGGAGTGTAGATAAAGTACAGACTAGAGAATGCAGCTCTGGAGTATAATGCAGGATGTAACACAGGATTAGTACAGGATAAGTAATGTATGTACACAGTGACTCCACCAGCAGAATAGTGAGTGCAGCACTGGAGTATATTACTGGATGTAACTCAGGATCAGTATAGGATAAGTAATGTATGTACACAGTGACTCTACCAGCAGAATAGTGAGTGCAGCTCTGGGATATAATACAGGATGTAACTCAGGATCAGTACTGGATAAGTAATGTATGTACACAGTGACTCCACCAGCAGAATAGTGAGTGCAGCTCTGAAGTATAATACAGGATGTAACTCAGGATCAGTACAGGATAAGTAATGTATGTACACAGTGACTCCACCAGCAGAATAGTGAGTGCAGCTCTGGAGTATAATACAGGATGTAACTCAGGATCAGTACAGGATAAGTAATGTATGTACACAGTGACTCCACCAGCAGAATAGTGAGTGCAGCTCTGGAGAATAATACAGGATGTAACTCGGGATCAGTACAGGATAAGTAATGTATGTACACAGTGACTCCACCAGCAGAATAGTGAGTGCAGCTCTGGAGTATAATACAGGATGTAACTCAGGATCAGTATAGGATAAGTAATGTATGTGCACAGTGACCCCACCAGCAGAATAGTGAGCGCAGCTCTGGAGTATAATATAGGACATAACTCGGGATCAGTACTGGATAAGTAACGTATGTACACAGTGACTCCACCAGCAGAATAGTGAGTACAGCTCTGGAGTATAATACAGGATGTAATTCAGGATCAATACAGGATAAGTAATGTATGCACACAGTGACTCCACCAGCAGAATAGTGAGTGCAGCTCTGGAGTATAATACAGGATGTAACACAGGATCAGTACAGGATAAGTAATGTATGTACACAGTGACTCCACCAGCAGAATAGTGAGTGCAGCTCTGGAGTATAATACAGGATGTAATTCAGGATCAATACAGGATAAGTAATGTATGTACACAGTGACTCCACCAGCAGAATAGTGAGTACAGCTCTGGAGTATAATACAGGATGTAATTCAGGATCAATACAGGATAAGTAATGTATGCACACAGTGACTCCACCAGCAGAATAGTGAGTGCAGCTCTGGAGTATAATACAGGATGTAACACAGGATCAGTACAGGATAAGTAATGTATGTACACAGTGACTCCACCAGCAGAATAGTGAGTGCAGCTCTGGAGTATAATACAGGATGTAATTCAGGATCAATACAGGATAAGTAATGTATGTATACAGTGACTCCACCAGCAGAATAGTGAGTGCAGCTCTGGAGTATAATACAGGATGTAATTCAGGATCAATACAGGATAAGTAATGTATGTACACAGTGACTCCACCAGCAGAATAGTGAGTGCAGCTCTGGAGTATAATATAGGATGTAACTTAGGATCAGTACAGGATAAGTAATGTATGTACACAGTGACTCCACCAGCAGAATAGTGAGTGCAGCTCTGGAGTATAATACAGGATGTAACTCAGGATCAGTACAGGATAAGTAATGTATGTACACAGTGACTCTACCTGCAGCTCTGGAGTGTAATACGGGATGTAACGTGGAATAAGTAATGTATATGCTTAGTTGCAGTACTTTATCTTTAGTTCGGTCAGTATAATGCAGTCTGGGTTGGTCTTCTGTTTCTGGGTTGTGTCTTCTCTGTGCTGACCCCCGGTCACAGGCTGTCCTTCTGCTTCCAGTGTCTGATGTACGTGCAGCTGCCGTTCATGGAAGACCTGAGGCACTATCTCTTCTCCTCGCTTAACAATAATAAGAAGGTGAAGCCCTCAGGTAGGACGTTACTGGACGTCTCTGAATGTCCTTATTGGCTCCACTTGTATTCCTGCGACACTAAAACCCTTGTCCCATTGCAGACGAGCAGCTTGCGGCCGTGGACTCTTTAATCGACAACATGAGTTTGGTTCATGAAGATGAGGAGGGTGTCGAAGATTTATTCAAACCGAGCAAAATCCCAAATCCTCGGTTCCAAAGATTATTCCAGGTGAATGTTGCACTATTTTTGCTTTCCAAAGAACTTGCTGTATGACCCTGCAGGTGACTTGTAAGACTTGTTCATCCTGAGCTGCTTGTTTCATGATTAGAATGTCTGAACTGCTGGAAAAGCCACCATAAGGGTGAGAACTGCAACTGGCCTTATGTGGGGGCCATCTGACCTTGAGCTCACAGGCATACAATAAATCACTATTAAGGGGTAGCCTACAGCACACAGATGTATACTTTGCCCATTGAGCCCTAGTGGTATGTGCAGGTAACTGATATTATTTAAAGGGATGTCCACTCACAGGGACGTGGCTGCAGGGGAAGAACGACTGCTGCAATGACCAGATTGCTCTGGGGGTCTCAAGATCAGTGGGGGTCTCATCAGTGAGACCCCCACCAATCAGCAAGTTATTCCCTATCGTACAGATGGGGGATAACTTGTAGATGTGGTACAACCCATTTAAGCTCTGCTGGAGCTTTGAAGAAGACATTACAGAGCCGCAACGCCTGTATTGGTCAATTATGAAATGAGTCGACGTGGAGTTACGGACCTCCTGTATTAAGCCCGTCTGGAGAAGGGGTGATGCCGAGGGGCTTGTGGGGAAAAGGAACCTCTAAGATATAACTTTAGGGGGTTAACAGAGAATGATAAAGGGCTGTCTATAGTGCTGGAGCCCAGTGGAAATCGTCGTTCTCTGTACCGGTTGCCCTAAGCCCCCCTTGTCATCACTGCGAGTCACATGACACAAGATCTGCTGGCGCCATATAAAGGATGCGTAATAAATGATGACAAGCATTTCAGATGAGCGATTATTGAGACGAAATGTCTCTAAGCCCTGAGAAGAGCTGCAGCTGCATCGCTGACATTAAAGATGAAGCCGCGGCTGAGTGCAGCCTCCCGCAAGTCGGCCTCCGAGGCCTGTTCTGTGAAGAACATCCTGTCAGAAGCCGGCCGAGCGCGTGATTTCATCTCAAGTGTCTGTTTAGCCTGAAATGATGGAATGATGTGTGTAGTAAAAGCCTCCCACAAGAAGATCCTTACATGGCATGTTTTATCTGGCCCCGGGAAAAGCTGGGTGTATTATTAATATGGCCGCCATTACAGCTTGTAAATCCAGCTATCGCTGAGCTCTCCCTGGCTTCTGAGCGGCACGTCTGGTGATTCATTCCCTGGCATAATTGCATTGCAATCCCTGTAGAGGGGGCTAATGAGAGCTATGTGATAGTTGCCTGTGCGTTCTGTCCCTGTGGTTATGGATGAGGAGAGGGATTGGCGCAGTCGCATCATTCATGTCCTTACACGTCGTGTTCTGTGGCCAATCTGCCGGCACGCTGCGATCGATCACAGATCAGAGGCTCCATCAGCAGCTGCCTGAAGCTGGAGGGCAACGGACGCATCGTCTGTCTCTATGCCAGCACTTCTACAGTCATTTCTCGGGCACAACGGTGCTGGAGCTTCTGGATCTGGGGGGGGGTCTCTTGTTGAATGGATATTGGGGGCTGTGTGTAAATGGAGAACATGCCAGGGAGGAATGATAGAAGTAGAAAGTAGTAGTTTACAGAATCCTAACAATGGACAAAGTAGCAGAGTATGTAAGGCCAAAAAAAGACACATGTCCATCCAGTTCAGCCTATTAACCCCAATGTTGATCCAGAGGAAGGCAAAAAACTCCAATGAGGTAGAAGCCAATTTCCCCATTTAACCCCTTGAGTGGCAGGCCCTGAAATTAACCGGGACGAGCTCCACTGCTCATAGTGATATAGCCCGGAAGATTTCCGGGCTATGTATCACTATGGGAGCTGCAGAGCACAATGCCACAAGCTGTAACATTGTGCTCTGCCTGCACAGACCCATATAGAGCAGTGCAAGGGCTTTGAAAAACCAGCAGAAGATATTGCAGATATGTCGGCAACCTCCTGCTTTGTTTACAGGTTGCCATAGAGACCATCGGCTTGTCAGAAGCAAGCCGAGGGTCTCTGTGACAGGGAGAGCTGGTTGTTAGCTGTCAGAGGACAGCTAGGTACTAGCTCTTACAGCAGAGATCAGAGAAAACCTCCGATCTCTGCTGTGTTAACCCTTTACATGCTGCAGTCTATGTGACTGCAGCATGTAAAGGGCTGTCACTGCAGCATGTAAAGGGCTGTCACCATCGGACCCCCGGAATGTGATCAGGGGTCCTGATGGGTCCCTGTGGAAGTCCCCTAAAGGGACAAAAATAAAAATAAAAAAAAATAAATAAATAAATAAAAAAAACACTTGTCTCCCTTTACTTTGTAAAAAATCAAAAATACAATCACACATGTGGTATCCATGCGTCGTAATGACCCAGAGAAGGAAATTAATACATTATTTAACCCCTTAATGACATGGCCCCTTTTTTTCTTTTTTCCCCATTTCTTTTTTTCCTCCCCCCTGTTTAAAAAATCACAACTTGTCCCGCAAAAAACAAGCCCTCATATGGCCATGTCAATGGAAAAATGAAAAAGTTATGGCTCTTGGGACGCAACTGCAAAACTAGTTGAAATTCAATGATTAGACCATTTTAAAAAAACCTGCCCTGGTGGGCACGACAGGGTGGTAGGAAACCTGCCACTCAAGAGGTTAAGGGTAAAAAAAAAAAATTCCTTCCCAACTCCAATCTGATTAAAGTAATCTGAACCCTCGGGTGACACCAGTTTCAAAGTGCAGAACTGCAATGAACAAGGTGGGGTCAGGTAGACCCCCTGGTACCACATGAGGTTAAAAACTGTTCCCATTTTTACTATCCCATTTAACCCCTTAGTGACGAAGCCTGTTTGCGCCTTAGTGACGGAGCCAAATTTTGGAAATCTGACATGCGTCGTTCAACGTAGCATAACTCCGTAAAGGCTTTACATATCCCAGTGATTCTGACATTGTTTTTTCGCCACATGTTGTACTTCATTTTGGTTGTAAAAAGAGACCGATATCATTTGTGTATATTTATTAAAAGTACCAATATTGGAAAATTTTGAAAAAATTGTCATTTTTTTCACATTTTCAACTAATATCTCAAATATGTCCAAACATACTGTACAAATTTTTGATAAGATATATATTTCCATCTATTTACTTTATTCTGAATGCACACTTGAAAAACTTTTGTTTTTTTTTAACCATTTATAGGACGTACAAATTTAACATTACTTTTTAGCATTTTGAGGAACACTTTGCTTTCCTGCACCAAGCCAAGTTTGCAAAGGATCATGAGTGTCAGAATAATAGATACCCCCCCAAATGACCCCATTTTAAAAACTACACCCCTTAATGTATTCACTGAGGGGGGTCATGAGTATTTTGACTCTACCAGTTTTTTTCAGGAATGAATTCAATTTAGAGGAGAAAAAATAAAATTTCATATTTTTGCAAATATGTCATTTTAAAGACATATTTTTTTCCTATAGTGCCCATGAAAATGGGGATTTACACCCCAAAATGGATACCCCCGTTTCTCCAGTGTTCAGAGACATACCCATTGTGGCCCTAATCTTATGTCTGGATGCACAACGGGACCCAAAATGAAAGGAGTAGTCGGTGTCTTTCAGAACATAAATTTTGCTTGAAGGCGTTTTAGGCCCATAGCACTTTTGTAGAGCTCTTGAGCGGCCAAAACCAAAGAGAACCCCCCCCCCCACAAGTGACCCCATTTTGAAAACTAGACCTCTTAATGATTTTATCTAGGGGTGTACTGCCCATTTTGACCCCACAGTTTTTGAATGAATTCAAGCAAAGCAAAAGGAAAAAAATGTGTTGTTTTTTTTTGTTTTTTTTGGGGCAATTCTGTCGTTTTAAAAACTGCTTTTTTTGTACAGCACACACATGAATGAAGACTTTCACCCCAAAATGGATACCCCTGTTTGTCCCGTGTTCAGAGACATACCCATTGTGGTCCTAATCTTTTGTCTGGATGCACAATGGGGCGCAAAATGTAAGGAGTAGTCGGTGGCTTTCAGAACAGAAATTTAGCATGAAAGTGATTTAGGCCCCATTGCCCACTTGTAGAGCCCTTGAGCGGCCAAAACGACAGAGAACCCCCACAAATGACCCCATTTTGAAAACTAGACCCCCTAACGAATTTATCTAGGGGTGTACTGTGTATTTTTACCCTACAATTTTTGAATAAATCTAAGCAAAGCAGTAGGAAAAAAATTACAATTTTTATTTTTTTGGCAGTTGTGTCAATTACAAAACAGGTGTTTTTGTACAATGTACATAGGAATGAAGACTTTCACCCCAAAATGGATAACCCTGTTTGTCCTGTGTTCAGATACATACCCCTTGTGGCCCTAATCTACTTAAAGGACACATGGCTAGGCCTATAATGGAGGGAACACCCGTTGGATTTCAGGGTACAACGGAATAAATTCCAGGCCCCATTGCCCACTTGTAGAGCCATTGAGCGGCCAAAACGATAGAGCCCCCACAAATGACCCCATTTTAAAAACTAGACCCCTTAATGAATTCATCTAGGGGTGTATTGTGTATTTTGACCCCACAGTATTTGAATAAATCTAAGCAAAGCAGAAGGAAAAAAATCTTTTTGGCAATTTTGTTAATTTAAAAACAGTTTTTTTTGTACAGTTTACATAGGAATGAAGACGTTCACCCCAAAATGGATCACCCCGTTTGTCCCGTGTTCAAAAACATACCCATTGTGGCCCTAATCTACTTATAGGACACATGGTTAGGCCTGTAATGCAGGGAACACCCGTTGGATTGCAGGGCACAACTGAATACATTCCAGGCCCCATTGCTCATTTGTACGGAATAAAAATTAACTCCCTAATTACCGCGGATCATAAGCATGCGGAATCCGTAATTCCTATCCGGTCATGTGAGACCGGCCAAACGTAGATCGCTACCTTTTTATCACGTGACCGGGGACCGCTCAACGAGGCCACCCGTCACTGCTCCAGGCTCTGGGCGACCGTTGGTCGCTGAGAGCAAGGAGATTTTAAATTTCCTGGGCTCCTCGACTCCTGCACATGTATCCGGTGTTTTGCCGGCGGTTGCATGCCCAGGATCTGGGAAAGTTCACGGGAGAAGATCGCATCGGGGTGCAAATACGGAGGCCTCCGGTAAAAAGTTTCATCTCCTCTCACCGATCGCATCGGTGAGGGGAGATGAAGCTTCACCTTTTTTTTACTTTTACGTGTTCGCCATTATCCATTGGATAACAGCGAACACGTGACGAGGAACCACTCACCGCGGCCCCCCGTGAAATCTTCAGGCCCTCTGCTAAGTTTTGTAGCCAGGAGCAGGGAGATTTTCAATTATCCTGGCAATCCACGGCTTTTGCGCATGCGTCCGCCATTTTGGCGACGGGCGCGTGCGCAGAAGCTGGGGTAAGGTCCGCTGATAAATCCGCTGGCCTTAGGTACGTAATTTCATCCTCCCTCACGGATATGATCCGTGGGGGGAGATGAAACGCAAGCTTTTGTAACTTTTTAAAAACTTTTTTAAAACTTTTTTTTTTTTTTTAACTTTTACACTTTTTTTTTCACTTTTTACACTTTTTTTTACTTTACATGATCACTGTCATCCATTGGATAACAGTGATCATGTCCCCGGTATAATCTCTCTGCTCCGGGCTACACATGGCAGCCAAGAGCAGGGGGATTTTAAATTTCCCGGGGCTCGAGCCCGTCTGTGCATGAGCCCGATGTCAATCACCGGGCGCGCATGCGCAGACGGGGATTCGGGTCCCTGGACATCGGGGAGGACTTAGGTAAGTATATTCACCTCCCCTCATGGATCCGATCCATGAGGGGAGGTGAAACTGACTTTTTTAAAAACTTTTTCGCGATCGCCGCTATCCAATGCATAGCGGCGATCGCGTGCGCAGGGACCGCTCACAGCGGTCCCCGGTAACACCTGGTTCCCGGCTACCTTTAAGAGCCCGGAGATTTAAAATATGCCGGGGGCTCCCGGGCTTCTGCGCATGCGCCTGACCTCATCGGCTGGCGCGCATGTGCAGAAGACCGCCGGCGGGTCCGGGAGGACCCGATCTTCGGGGGACACCGGGGACAAGCTGCGTGAGTATTTTCAGCTGCTCTGATGGATCCGATCCATCAGGGCAGCTGAATCTTTACTTTTTTTCACTGTTCTATTTACTTTTTAGCGATCGGCGCTATGCATTGGATAGCGCCGATCGCAATGCCGGGGGGGACTGCCCGCATCCTGGGATGACGGCTCCATGCTGTCGGCTACCTGCGGGCACCGACAGCATGAAGCTGTCACGTCCTCAGGCAAGTGGGCATCAATCCAAAGAGGATGCATAAAACTACGTCCTCTAGGATTTAAGCCCACTTTCTGAGGACGTAGTTTCCCGATGGGGCAGTCGTTAAGGGGTTAAAGGGGTTCTTGGTCTTAACTATAATAGACTTACGGCACTTTTAGACAAGCCAATATTCATTTGAGCGAGCGACATTACCGCTAACTTGTTAGCAATCGTTCTCGCAGCCTGTTTAAACGGGCAGATCGTGGTTGAGAATTGTTCACTTCTCGTTCAGTATTCTGTATTCCTATGTTACACTCGGAGGGGGGAGCATTTAAACAGAACGACAAGTGAACGAGCCGCCCATGATTTTTAGTCCTGCAGAAACTGAAGGACTAACAAAAAGTGGCCGATTCTCGTTTGTCGTTGGCTCGCGTTCAGACTGAATGATTATCGTGTGCTTACGTACATTTTAACGATTTGTTTGAGTGATAATCTTTACGTCTCTACACAGCTTAATCCTCAGGGTAGATTCGATAGTTGATCATTGGGAATCCTCTGCTCTGGATCCCAGCTGATCACCGGGCTCGCTATCAGTGGAACAGAGCAGGAAGCAGACAGCCGCGTACACATGGCGGCCGCACAGGTTGGTGTTGCATTGAATTCAGTGGAAGACCACTATATAGATAGAGAGATTTTCTATATATAATCTATCGCAGACGATACGCAGTATACCGCGCCTATTGGTGAGATAGAACTTTCGCACATCCGCTCAGATGAGCAGATAGTAATGGCTATTTCCACAAGCGGATTTAAAATCGCAGCATGTTCTATTTTTGTGCGGGCGGCCTCCGCTGAAGTCAATGGAAGCCGCCTGACCCGCAGGCCATCTGCATTTGACATTGCGGATAGGCTGCAGGTTCCCGCTTCATCGCCTAGTGGGGGCGTTGGAGAGACAAGTATTTAAAAAAATAAAAATAAAAATCCGTACTACTCAATGACCTACGGCGAACATCCACAGTCATCCGCATTACAGAAATGACAGTTATGCAGGGTCGCTGGCCTGGGCGCAGCCGGGTTCTGCTGCGGGCTTCCGACTCATTTGTGTGCGTCCAGCCTTACTTGTAGCTATTTTACTTGTAGCCGGCAGTGTAAAGGGAGGTGACAGTGCCTCTGCTGGTTGAAAGATGGTATTGCAAAGTATCTATACTACAACCTGCAGCAGCTTTTAGGTTATTTCTACATAAGTTGCAATAAAAACTTGCAGGGGTCTTGACTGTGTCCTCTTAGTAGTAGAGTTCTTGCCGGCATCTTATCTGGGACGCCCTCAGCAGATTACTTGCCGGCATATTATTTGGATCCTCCTGGGTAGTACAGTACTTGCTGGGACCTTATCTGTAGCCCCCTTAGTAGTAAAGTATTTAGGCTCTTCTTACACGGGACGACTGTTGGGCACTTGAGCTTCTGTGCTTTCTCTCAGCAGTGATAATTGCTGACTGTTGGGCACTTCGCTCCTGACGGTCATCCCGTAGACGGGTACCTTTCATTGTGCGGTAGTTCCCGGCATCCTTTCCGTTTCCTCTTAAGTAATGTAGCACTAATTGGCATCTTCTCTGTGTCCTTCTCTATGTATGACAGTGCTTACAACACAAGGCCATTCACCCTGATGATCCCCTCCCGGCTATAGAGCAGCATCTCCTGGACCTGCTGCAGACACCGGCGGAAGTGACGACGCGTTGTAAGGCCGCACTAGCAAAGGTGAAGAGCTGCTTCCCCCTACAGGAAGCCGGCAAGAAGAAGGAGCAGATCACAGCACAACACATGTTCCCAGACAAGTAAGTCCTCGCCTCACTCATACTAAGGCCTCATTCACATGGGCGTAACTGCGCCAATAATAGAACCCATTGAGTTCACTGACATCTGATTGTTTTTCACATACTTTTTGGTCATGTGAAAAAATAAGAAACCACATAGGCCGTAGAGGTAAGTGGGCAGAGCAAATAGGCAGTAAAGACACAGGAAACCTGGGCATTCACTGTGTATCAAATCAATGGCCCTTTTAAAAAAATAAATAAATAAATAAAAAAAAATTGCGCACATAAATATGCTTGGTATTTACGTACCAAAAAAAACAAAAGGCATAAAATACACAGGAAATGGACGATTTGGTTCACAGACTGAAAAATGCTTATGCCTGTGTGACTGAGCCCTAGGGGGGACTGGCAGAGGCAGATATTCTTCCCGTTAATGAGCACTGATGGACAGTATAGCGTGTCCATCCATGCTCGTTAATGCCATTTACATCTGACAGAGGATGGCTGGCATGAGAACCAACGATGGTTAATACTAGTGGGGGTCAGTTATAATGAAGGGGTTCGCTGCGTTCTCGTACTTTGGAGGGCTAGTAGTGGGCTCTTGCACGTCCGACAGTCCACACTACTAAGTTGTATTGTTGACCAGCCACCATTGTAGCCTTCACAGACCTGGATGCTGATGCAACGCTCCACCCCCTCCCCGCCATCTCTCTGCCAATTTTGATAGATTTGTCATTCCTTGCTTCAGGAAAGTTGGGTGCCAACCTCTGCCGGAGTTGTGATGGCAGCCATATTGCTTGTCACCAAGAGGCAATATAGCTGGGTAAAGGTGAAGGTTTTTTTTAGCAACTTGACAGATGAGGAGGCCATTATTTTGGGGTGGGGGGGCTCCTTATATATTATGTCTGAGCAGTTTATCCATTCGATGCTTTTTATACGTCTGCGGATGATGCGCTATTTTGCAGCCGCTCTCGTTAACCAGGTGCGTCTTGGTGCGAGCGGCTGCACAGCCCGGGTGTATAATTGGCTGCCGCTGGGGTAAATGTGACTGACCAATTCCACAGGTCCGGCACTGGAGCGCGGCGCCGTCTCACTTCTTTCTCTTTTGTTAATTTCATTGACGTTTGCCTGCCAGATGAACAGACGCAGTAATAGGCCTCTGAGATGCGTTTCGGGCATCAGCCATACACGGTGATGTCGCTGTGTCACTGAGGCCAGGCTTGCCCATTAAGTAGCGAGCGGCATTTTATTTGCAGCTTTCCCTGTTTGATTACAGCCAGCGCCCTGACAAGTCTACTGATTAGTTGATTGCAAATTATTGATTTCTGCTGTGGAGCATAATAGAGGAGCCCTCTGCTGTCTGATTTGTGCTCAGCACCACCCTATACCCCTCCCGGAGCCCGGCAGCACCGCAAGATACCGCGGGCCATACTGCATTGTGGATCAAGTGACGGCTGCAGGTGAGAGGATTGATGCCTGCAGATGTGTGAGACTTGCAGGTTATTTCCTCAAGTATAAAGAAACTGCAGTAAAAGTGATACAGCAACCCAAAACCCACAAAGACAGTACTCTGACTAACCAGGAGGGGCGCTGTAAGAATACATTATCTACATATGACAAGTGATTACAGGGAGCAGCCACTGATAGACAAAGCTAAAAACAGGTCTAGTCCAACGGAAATAATCTGCTTGTCTTGTACATAGAGGCAGTATTGCAGTAGTTATATTCTTGTACATAGGGGGCAGTATTATAGTAGTTATATTCTTGTACATAGGAGCAGTATTATAGTAGTTATATTCTTGTACATAGGAGCAGTATTATAGTAGTTATATTCTTGTACATAGGGAGCAGTATTATAGTAGTTATATTCTTGTACACAGGGGAGCAGTATTATAGTAGTTATATTCTTGTACATAGGGGGCAGTATTATAGTAGTTATATTCTTGTACATAGGAGGCAGTATTATAGTAGTTATATTCTTGTACTTAGGAGGCAGTATTATAGTAGTTATATTCTTGTACATAGGAGCAGTATTATAGTAGTTATATTCTTGTACATAGGGGGCAGTATTATAGTAGTTATATTCTTGTACATAGGAGGTAGTATTATAGTAGTTATATTCTTGTACATAGAGGGCAGTATTATAGTAGTTATATTCTTGTACCTAAGAGCAGTATTATAGTAGTTATATTCTTGTACATAGGGGGCAGTGTTATATTAGTTATATTCTTGTACATAGGAGCACTATTATAGTAGTCATATTCTTGTACATAGTGGACAGTATTATAGTAGTTATATTCTTGTACATAGGGGGCAGTATTATAGTAGTTATATTCTTGTACATGGGGCAGTATTATAGTAGTTATATTCTTGTACATAGGGGGCAGTGTTATAGTAGTTATATTCTTGTACATGGGGCAGTATTATAGTAGTTCTTGTACAGAGGGGCAGTATTACAGTAGGTATATTCTTGTACATAGGGGGCAGTATTATAGTAGGTATATTCTTGTACATAGGGGGCAGTATTATAGTAGGTATATTCTTGTACATAGGGGGCAGTATTATAGTAGTTATATTCTTGTACATAGGGGGCAGTATTATAGTAGTTATATTCTTGTACATAGGGGGCAGTATTATAGTAGTTATATTCTTGTACATAGGGGGCAGTATTATAGTAGTTATATTCTTGTACATAGGGGGCAGTATTATAGTAGTTATATTCTTGTACATAGGGGGCAGTATTATAGTAGTTATATTCTTGTACATAGAGGGCAGTATTATAGTAGTTATATTCTTGTACATGGGGCAGTATTATAGTAGTTATATTCTTGTACATAGGGGGCAGTATTATAGTAGTTATATTCTTGTACATAGGGGGCAGTATTATAGTAGTTATATTCTTGTACATAGGGGGCAGTATTATAGTAGTTATATTCTTGTACATAGGGGGCAGTATTATAGTAGTTATATTCTTGTACATAGAGGGCAGTATTATAGTAGTTATATTCTTGTACATGGGGCAGTATTATAGTAGTTATATTCTTGTACATAGGGGGCAGTATTATAGTAGTTATATTCTTGTACATAGGGGGCAGTATTACAGTAGGTATATTCTTGTACATAGGAGGCAGTATTATAGTAGTTATATGCTTGTACATAGGAGGCAGTATTATAATAGTTATGTTCTTGTACATAGGGAGCAGTATTATAGTAGTTATATTCTTGTACATAGGGGGCAGTATTATAGTAGTTCTATTCTTGTACATAGGGGGCAGTATTATAGTAGTTGTATTCTTGTACATAGAGGGCAGTATTATAGTAGTTGTATTCTTGTACATAGAGGGCAGTATTATAGTAGTTGTATTCTTGTACATAGAGGGCAGTATTATAGTAGTTGTATTCTTGTACATAGAGGGCAGTATTATAGTAGTTATATTCTTGAACATAGGGGGCAGTATTATAGTAGTTAAAGGAGATGTCTCGAGGAAGCAGTGATTTTTTTTTTTAGCCCAGTCCCCCTAATTAAGCATACATTACTAAGCCCCCCTGTAAATGACTTTCCTAGCTGGTTTGTGCTTACCGCTCCAGCGTTTCAGCAACTTATAAAAGTTTCCCCAAGATGGCCGCCGGCTCTTTCCCCGTCGCTCGCTGCAGCCCGACTTGCGCGCTCCCGAGACGCTGCCAGCTGTGTCTCCATGGCAACCGGACGCCCCGCAGCCGCCGACCAGACGCCCCGCAGCCGCCGACCAGTCACCCACCGCCAGGCAGCAGGTAACCGGCGCTAGCCCCCGGCTCCCCAGCGCTACGCTCCCGGCTCCCCAGCGCTAGACCCTCAGCCCAGGTGAAGGCCCCGGAGCCCAGCGCTAGACCCTCAGCCCCAGGTGAAGGCCCCGGAGCCCAGCGCTAGGTTCCGGAGCCCAGCGCTAGGTTCCGGAGCCCAGCGCTAGGTTCCGGAGCCCAGCGCTAGGTTCCGGAGCCCAGCGCTAGGTTCCGGAGCCCAGCGCTAGGTTCCGGAGCCCAGCGCTAGGTTCCGGAGCCCAGCGCTAGGTTCCGGAGCCCAGCGCTGGGCTCCGGGGCCTTCACCTGTCGGTGAACATCACCCCCGACCCATCACTTACCCCCCTGGCCCAGCGCTAGTTCCCCCGGCCTAGCGACAGCCCCCCCCCCGGCCTAGCGACAGCCCCCCCCCCCCCGGCCTAGCGACAGCCCCCCCCCCCCGGCCTAGCGACAGCCCCCCCCCCCCCCCGGCCTAGCGACAGCCCCCCCCCCCCCCGGCCTAGCGACAGCCCCCCCCCCCCCCCCGGCCTAGCGACAGCCCCCCCCCCCCCGGCCTAGCGACAGCCCCCCCCCCCCCCCGGCCTAGCGACAGCCCCCCCCCCCCCCGGCCTAGCGACAGCCCCCCCCCCCGGCCTAGCGACAGCCCCCCCCCCCGGCCTAGCGACAGCCCCCCCCCCCCCCCGGCCTAGCGACAGCCCCCCCCCCCGGCCTAGCGGCAGCCCCCCCCCCCCCCCGGCCTAGCGGCAGGCCCCCCCCCCCCGGCCTAGCGACAGCCCACCCATCACAGCGGCAGCCCCCCCCATCGCAGCGACAGCGAAGACAGCCCCCCCCCCGGCCCATCACTTACCTGGACGGCAGGACGGCTGGACGGCAGGACGGCTTCTCCGGACAGCTGGGCGGCTCTGCACCTTCCTCTAACAGAGGAAGGTACAGAATGGCCGCTCCAGCGCGCTCCCGAGCAGTGACAGCTCATCTGCGCATGCGCAGAAGAGCTGTAGCGGGGAGCACACTGAAGCGGCTCGTGCTGAAAGGAGAAGACCGGACTGCGCAAGCGCGTCTAAAAAAAAAAGCTGCCAGCGAATTTAGACGGAACCATGGAGACGAGGACGCTAGCAACGGAGCAGGTAAGTGGAATAACTTTTGTATGGCTCATATTTAATGCACAATGTATATTACAAAGTGCATTAATATGGCCATACAGAAGTGTATACCCCCACTTGGTTTCGCGAGACCACCCCTTTAAATTCTTGTACATGGGGCAGTATTATAGTAGTTATATTCTTGTACTTAGTGGGCAGTATTATAGTAGTTATATTCTTGTACTTAGTGGGCAGTATTATAGTAGTTATATTCTTGTACATAGGGGGCAGTGTTATAGTAGTTATATTCTTCTACATAGGGAGCAGTATTATAGTAGTTATATTCTTGTACATAGGGGGCAGTATTATAGTAGTTATATTCTTGTACGTAGGAGGCAGTATTATAGTAGTTATGTTCTTGTACATAGAGGGGCAGTATTATAGTAATTATATTCTTGTACATAGGAGCAGTATTATAGTAGTTATATTCTTGTACATGGGGCAGTATTATAGTAGTTATATTCTTGTACATAGGGGGCAGTATTATAGTAGTTATATTCTTGTACATACAGGGCAGTATTATAGTAGTTATATTCTTGTACATAGTGGGCAGTATTATAGTAGTTATATTCTTGTACATAGGAGGCAGTATTATAGTAGTTATATTCTTGTGCAAAGGGGGCAGTATTATAGTAGTTATATTCTTGTACATGGGGCAGTATTATAGTAGTTATATTCTTGTACATAGGGGGCAGTATTATAGTAATTATATTCTTTACATAGGAGCAGTATTATAGTAGTTATATTCTTGTACATAGGGGGCAGTATTATAGTAATTATATTCTTGTACATAGGAGCAGTATTATAGTAGTTATATTCTTGTACATGGGGGTCAGTATTATAGTAGTTATTCTTGTACATAGGGGTCAGTATTATAGTAGTTATATTCTTGTACATAGAGGGCAGTATTATAGTAGTTATATTCTTGTACATAGGGGGCAGTATTATTGTAATTATATTCTTGTACATAGGAGCAGTATTATAGTAGTTATATTCTTGTACATGGGGGTCAGTATTATAGTAGTTATTCTTGTACATAGGGGTCAGTATTATAGTAGTTATATTCTTGTACATAGGGGGCAGTATTATAGTAGTTATAGTCTTGTACATAGGGGGCAGTGTTATAGTAGTTATATTCTTGTACATAGGGAGCAGTATTATAGTAGTTATATTCTTGTACAGAGGGGCAGTATTATAGTAGTTATATTCTTGTACATAGAAGGCAGTGTTATAGTAGTTATTGTCTTGTACATAGGGGACAGTATTATAGTAGTTGTATTCTTGTACATAGAGGGCAGTATTATAGTAGTTATATTCTTGTACATAGGGGGCAGTGTTATAGTAGTTATATTCTTGTACATGGGGCAGTATTATAGTAGTTATATTCTTGAACATAGGGGGCAGTATTATAGTAGTTAAATTCTTGTACATGGGGCAGTATTATAGTAGTTATATTCTTGTACATAGGGGGCAGTGTTATAGTAGTTATATTCTTCTACATAGGGAGCAGTATTATAGTAGTTATATTCTTGTACATAGGGGGCAGTATTATAGTAGTTATATTCTTGTACATAGGAGCAGTATTATAGTAGTTATGTTCTTGTACATAGAGGGGCAGTATTATAGTAATTATATTCTTGTACATAGGAGCAGTATTATAGTAGTTATATTCTTGTACATAGGGCAGTATTATAGTAGTTATATTCTTGTACATAGGGGGCAGTATTATAGTAATTATATTCTTTACATAGGAGCAGTATTATAGTAGTTATATTCTTGTACATAGGGGGCAGTATTATAGTAATTATATTCTTGTACATAGGAGCAGTATTATAGTAGTTATATTCTTGTACATGGGGGTCAGTATTATAGTAGTTATTCTTGTACATAGGGGTCAGTATTATAGTAGTTATATTCTTGTACATAGGGGGCAGTATTATAGTAGTTATAGTCTTGTACATAGGGGGCAGTGTTATAGTAGTTATATTCTTGTACATAGGGAGCAGTATTATAGTAGTTATATTCTTGTTCAAAGGGGCAGTATTATAGTAGTTATATTCTTGTACATAGAAGGCAGTATTATAGTAGGTATATTCTTGTACCTAAGAGCAGTATTATAGTAGTTATATTCTTGTACATAGGGGGCAGTATTATAGTAGTTCTATTCTTGTACATAGGGGGCAGTATTATAGTAGTTGTGTTCTTGTACATAAAGGGCAGTATTTTAGTAGTTATATTCTTGTACATAGAGGGCAGTATTATAGTAGTTATATTCTTGTACATAGGGGGCAGTATTATTGTAATTATATTCTTGTACATAGGAGCAGTATTATAGTAGTTATATTCTTGTACATGGGGGTCAGTATTATAGTAGTTATTCTTGTACATAGGGGTCAATATTATAGTAGTTATATTCTTGTACATAGGGGGCAGTATTATAGTAGTTATAGTCTTGTACATAGGGGGCAGTGTTATAGTAGTTATATTCTTGTACATAGGGAGCAGTATTATAGTAGTTATATTCTTGTACAGAGGGGCAGTATTATAGTAATATTCTTGTACATAGAAGGCAGTGTTATAGTAGGTATATTCTTGTACCTAAGAGCAGTATTATAGTAGTTATATTCTTGTACATAGGGGGCAGTATTATAGTAGTTCTATTCTTGTACATAGGGGGCAGTATTATAGTAGTTGTATTCTTGTACATAGAGGGCACTATTATAGTAGTTATATTCTTGTACATAGAGGGCAGTATTATAGTAGTTAAATTCTTGTACATGGGGCAGTATTATAGTAGTTATATTCTTGTACATAGTGGGCAGTATTATAGTAGTTATATTCTTGTACATAGGGGGCAGTATTATTGTAGTTATATTCTTGTACATAGGAGCAGTATTGTAGTAGTTATGTTCTTGTACATAGAGGGGCAGTATTATAGTAATTATATTCTTGTACATATGAGCAGTATTATAGTAGTTATATTCTTGTGCATAGGAGCAGTATTATAGTAGTTATATTCTTGTGCATAGGAGCAGTATTATAGTAGTTGTATTCTTATACATAGGGGGCAGTATTGTAGTAGGTGTAGTCTTTAACATAGGGGGCAGTTTTATAGTAGTTATATCATTGTACATAGGGTGCAGTATTATCGTAGTTATATTCTTGTACATAGGGGGGCAGTATTATAGTAGTTATATTCTTGTACATGGGGGGCAGTATAATAGTAGTTATATTCTTGTAAATTGGAGACAGTATTATAGTAGTTATATTCTTGTACATAGGAGGCAGTATTATAGTAGTTATATTCTTGTACATAGGGGGCAGTGTTATAGTAGTTATATTCTTGTACATAGTGGGCAGTATTATAGTAGTTATATACTTGTACATAGGAGGCAGTATTATCGTAGTTATATTCTTGTACATATGGGGGCAGTATTATAGTAGTTATATTCTTGTACATATGGGGGCAGTATTATAGTAGTTATATTCCTGTACATAGGAGGCAGTATTATAGTAGTTATATTCTTGTGCATAGGAGCAGTATTATAGTAGTAATATTCTTGTGCATAGGGACCAGTATTATAGTAGTTATATTCTTGTACATGGGAGACAGTATTATAGTAGTTATATTCTTGTACATAGGGGCCAGTATTATAGTAGTTATATTCTTGTACATAGGGGCAGTATTATAGTAGTTGTATTCTTGTACGTAGGGGGCAGTATTATAGTAGATTATATTCCTGTACATAGGAGGCAGTATTATAGTAGTTATATTCTTGTACATAGGGGCAGTATTATAGTAGTTATATTCTTGTACATAGGGGCAGTATTATAGTAGTTATATTCTTGTACATAGGAGGCAGTATTATAGTAGTTATATTCTTGTACATAGGAGGCAGTATTATAGTAGTTGTATTCTTCTACATAGGGGGCAGTATTATAGTAGGTTGTATTCTTGTACATAGGGGGCAGTATTATAGTAGTTATATCCTTGTACATAGGGGGGCAGTATTATCGTAGTTATATTTTTGTACATAGGGGGGCAGTATTATAGTAGTTATACTCTTGTACATAGGGGAGCAGAATTATAGTGGTTATATTCTTGTGCATGGGGGCAGTATTATGGTAGTTATATTCTTGTACAAAGGGGGCAGTATTATAGTATTTATATTCTTGTACATAGGGGGCAGTATTATAGTAGTTATATTCTTGTACATAGGGGACAGTATTATGGTAGTTATATTCCTGTACATAGGAGGCAGTATTATAGTAGTTATATTCTTGTGCATATGGGGTAGTATTATAGTAGTTATATTCTTGTGCATAGGAGCAGTATTATAGTAGTTATATTCTTGTGCATAGGAGCAGTATTATAGTAGTTATATTCTTGTGCATATGGGGTAGTATTATAGTAGTTATATTCTTGTGCATAGGAGCAGTATTATAGTAGTTATATTCTTGTGCATAGGAGCAGTATTATAGTAGTTATATTCTTGTACATAGGGGGCACTATTATAGTAGTTGTAGTCTTGTACATAGGGGACAGTATTATAGTAGGTATATTCTTGTACATAGGAGCAATATTATAGTAGTTATATTCTTGTACATAGGGGGCAGTATTATAGTAGTTGTAGTCTTGTACATAGGGGGCAGTATTATAGTAGATTATATTCCTGTACATAGGAGGCAGTATTATAGTAGTTATATTCTTGTACATAGGGGCCAGAATTATAGTAGTTATATTCTTGTACATTGGAGACAGTATTATAGTAGTTATATTCCTGTACATAGGAGGCAGTATTATAGTAATTATATTCTTGTACATAGGGGCCAGTATTATAGTAGTTATATTCTTGTACATTGGAGACAGTATTATAGTAGTTATATTCTTGTACATAGGAGGCAGTATTATAGTAGTTATATTCTTGTACATAGGGGGCAGTGTTATAGTAGTTATATTCTTGTACATAGTGGGCAGTATTATAGTAGTTATATTCTTGTACATAGGAGGCAGTATTATCGTAGTTATATTCTTGTACATATGGGGGCAGTATTATAGTAGTTATATTCTTGTACATATGGGGGCAGTATTATAGTAGTTATATTCCTGTACATAGGAGGCAGTATTATAGTAGTTATATTCTTCTGTATATGGTGTAGTATTATAGTAGTTATATTCTTGTGCATAGGAGGCAGTATTATAGTAGTAATATTCTTGTGCATAGGGACCAGTATTATAGTAGTTATATTCTTGTACATGGGAGACGGTATTATAGTAGTTATATTCTTGTACATAGGGGCCAGTATTATAGTAGTTATATTCTTGTACATAGGGGCAGTATTATAGTAGTTGTATTCTTGTACGTAGGGGGCAGTATTATAGTAGATTATATTCCTGTACATAGGAGGCAGTATTATAGTAGTTATATTCTTGTACATAGGGGCCAGTATTATAGTAGTTATATTCTTGTACATTGGAGACAGTATTATAGTTGTTATATTCTTGTACATAGGAGGCATTATTATTGTAGTTATATTCTTGTACATGGAAGGCAGTATTATGGTAGTTATATTCTTGTACATCGGGGGCAGTATTATAGTAGTTGTATTCTTCTACATAGGGGGCAGTATTATAGTAGGTTGTATTCTTGTACATAGGGGGCAGTATTATAGTAGTTATATCCTTGTACATAGGGGGGCAGTATTATCGTAGTTATATTTTTGTACATAGGGGGGCAGTATTATAGTAGTTATACTCTTGTACATAGGGGAGCAGAATTATAGTGGTTATATTCTTGTGCATGGGGGCAGTATTATGGTAGTTATATTCTTGTACAAAGGGGGCAGTATTATAGTATTTATATTCTTGTACATAGGGGGCAGTATTATAGTAGTTATATTCTTGTACATAGGGGACAGTATTATGGTAGTTATATTCCTGTACATAGGAGGCAGTATTATAGTAGTTATATTCTTGTGCAAATGGGGTAGTATTATAGTAGTTATATTCTTGTGCATAGGAGCAGTATTATAGTAGTTATATTCTTGTGCATAGGAGCAGTATTATAGTAGTTATATTCTTGTGCATAGGAGCAGTATTATAGTAGTTATATTCTTGTGCATATGGGGTAGTATTATAGTAGTTATATTCTTGTGCATAGGAGCAGTATTATAGTAGTTATATTCTTGTGCATAGGAGCAGTATTATAGTAGTTATATTCTTGTACATAGGGGGCACTATTATAGTAGTTGTAGTCTTGTACATAGGGGGCAGTATTATAGTAGGTATATTCTTGTACATAGGAGCAATATTATAGTAGTTATATTCTTGTACATAGGGGGCAGTATTATAGTAGTTGTAGTCTTGTACATAGGGGGCAGTATTATAGTAGATTATATTCCTGTACATAGGAGGCAGTATTATAGTAGTTATATTCTTGTACATAGGGGCCAGTATTATAGTAGTTATATTCTTGTACATTGGAGACAGTATTATAGTAGTTATATTCCTGTACATAGGAGGCAGTATTATAGTAATTATATTCTTGTACATAGGGGCCAGTATTATAGTAGTTATATTCTTGTACATTGGAGACAGTATTATAGTAGTTATATTCCTGTACATAGGAGGCAGTATTATAGTAGTTATATTCTTGTGCATATGGGGCAGTATTATGGTAGTTATATTCCTGTACATAGGAGGCAGTATTATAGTAGTTATATTCTTGTGCATATGGGGTAGTATTATAGTAGTTATATTCTTGTGCATAGGAGCAGTATTATAGTAGTTATATTCTTGTGCATAGGAGCAGTATTATAGTAGTTATATTCTTGTGCATAGGAGCAGTATTATAGTAGTTATATTCTTGTGCATATGGGGTAGTATTATAGTAGTTATATTCTTGTGCATAGGAGCAGTATTATAGTAGTTATATTCTTGTGCATAGGAGCAGTATTATAGTAGTTATATTCTTGTACATAGGGGGCACTATTATAGTAGTTGTAGTCTTGTACATAGGGGGCAGTATTATAGTAGGTATATTCTTGTACATAGGAGCAATATTATAGTAGTTATATTCTTGTACATGGGGTCAGTATTATAGTAGTTATATTCTTGTACATAGGGGGCAGTATTATAGTAGGTATATTCTTGTACATAGGAGCAATATTATAGTAGTTATATTCTTGTACATAGGGGGCAGTATTATAGTAGTTGTAGTCTTGTACATAGGGGGCAGTATTATAGTAGATTATATTCCTGTACATAGGAGGCAGTATTATAGTAGTTATATTCTTGTACATAGGGGCCAGTATTATAGTAGTTATATTCTTGTACATTGGAGACAGTATTATAGTAGTTATATTCCTGTACATAGGAGGCAGTATTATAGTAGTTATATTCTTGTACATAGGGGCCAGTATTATAGTAGTTATATTCTTGTACATTGGAGACAGTATTATAGTAGTTATATTCCTGTACATAGGAGGCAGTATTATAGTAGTTATATTCTTGTGCGTATGGGGCAGTATTATGGTAGTTATATTCCTGTACATAGGAGGCAGTATTATAGTAGTTATATTCTTGTGCATATGGGGTAGTATTATAGTAGTTATATTCTTGTGTATAGGAGCAGTATTATAGTAGTTATATTCTTGTGCATTGGAGCAGTATTATAGTAGTTATATTCTTGTACATAGGGGTCAGTATTATAGTAGTTGTATTCTTATACATAGGGGGCGATATTGTAGTAGGTTTAGTCTTTAACATAGGGGGCAGTATTATAGTAGTTATATCCTTGTACATAGGGGGCAGTATTATCGTAGTTATATTCTTGTACATAGGGGGGGCAGTATTATCGTAGTTATATTCTTGTACATAGGGGGGCAGTATTATCGTAGTTATATTCTTGTACATAGGGGGGCAGTATTATCGTAGTTATGTTCCTGTACATAGGAGGCAGTATTATAGTAGTTATATTCTTGTGCATAGGAGCAGTATTATAGTAGTTATATTCTTGTATATAGGAGGCAGTATTATAGTAGTTATATTCTTGTACATAGGAGGCAGTATTATAGTAGTTATATTCTTGTACATGGGGTCAGTATTATAGTAGTTATATTCTTGTACATAGGGGGCAGTATTATAGTAGGTATATTCTTGTACATAGGAGCAATATTATAGTAGTTATATTCTTGTACATAGGGGGCAGTATTATAGTAGTTGTAGTCTTGTACATAGGGGGCAGTATTATAGTAGATTATATTCCTGTACATAGGAGGCAGTATTATAGTAGTTATATTCTTGTACATAGGGGCCAGTATTATAGTAGTTATATTCTTGTACATTGGAGACAGTATTATAGTAGTTATATTCCTGTACATAGGAGGCAGTATTATAGTAGTTATATTCTTGTACATAGGGGCCAGTATTATAGTAGTTATATTCTTGTACATTGGAGACAGTATTATAGTAGTTATATTCCTGTACATAGGAGGCAGTATTATAGTAGTTATATTCTTGTGCATATGGGGCAGTATTATGGTAGTTATATTCCTGTACATAGGAGGCAGTATTATAGTAGTTATATTCTTGTGCATATGGGGTAGTATTATAGTAGTTATATTCTTGTGCATAGGAGCAGTATTATAGTAGTTATATTCTTGTGCATAGGAGCAGTATTATAGTAGTTATATTCTTGTACATAGGGGTCAGTATTATAGTAGTTGTATTCTTATACATAGGGGGCGATATTGTAGTAGGTTTAGTCTTTAACATAGGGGGCAGTATTATAGTAGTTATATCCTTGTACATAGGGGGCAGTATTATCGTAGTTATATTCTTGTACATAGGGGGGGCAGTATTATCGTAGTTATATTCTTGTACATAGGGGGGCAGTATTATCGTAGTTATATTCTTGTACATAGGGGGGCAGTATTATCGTAGTTATGTTCCTGTACATAGGAGGCAGTATTATAGTAGTTATATTCTTGTGCATAGGAGCAGTATTATAGTAGTTATATTCTTGTATATAGGAGGCAGTATTATAGTAGTTATATTCTTGTACATAGGAGGCAGTATTATAGTAGTTATATTCTTGTACATGGGGTCAGTATTATAGTAGTTATATTCCTGTACATAGGGGGCAGTATTATAGTAGGTATATTCTTGTACATAGGAGCAATATTATAGTAGTTATATTCTTGTACATAGGGGGCAGTATTATAGTAGTTGTAGTCTTGTACATAGGGGGCAGTATTATAGTAGATTATATTCCTGTACATAGGAGGCAGTATTATAGTAGTTATATTCTTGTACATAGGGGCCAGTATTATAGTAGTTATATTCTTGTACATTGGAGACAGTATTATAGTAGTTATATTCCTGTACATAGGAGGCAGTATTATAGTAGTTATATTCTTGTACATAGGGGCCAGTATTATAGTAGTTATATTCTTGTACATTGGAGACAGTATTATAGTAGTTATATTCCTGTACATAGGAGGCAGTATTATAGTAGTTATATTCTTGTGCATATGGGGCAGTATTATGGTAGTTATATTCCTGTACATAGGAGGCAGTATTATAGTAGTTATATTCTTGTGCATATGGGGTAGTATTATAGTAGTTATATTCTTGTGCATAGGAGCAGTATTATAGTAGTTATATTCTTGTGCATAGGAGCAGTATTATAGTAGTTATATTCTTGTACATAGGGGTCAGTATTATAGTAGTTGTATTCTTATACATAGGGGGCGATATTGTAGTAGGTTTAGTCTTTAACATAGGGGGCAGTATTATAGTAGTTATATCCTTGTACATAGGGGGCAGTATTATCGTAGTTATATTCTTGTACATAGGGGGGGCAGTATTATCGTAGTTATATTCTTGTACATAGGGGGGCAGTATTATCGTAGTTATATTCTTGTACATAGGGGGGCAGTATTATCGTAGTTATGTTCCTGTACATAGGAGGCAGTATTATAGTAGTTATATTCTTGTGCATAGGAGCAGTATTATAGTAGTTATATTCTTGTACATAGGAGCAATATTATAGTAGTTATATTCTTGTACATAGGGGGCAGTATTATAGTAGTTGTAGTCTTGTACATAGGGGGCAGTATTATAGTAGATTATATTCCTGTACATAGGAGGCAGTATTATAGTAGTTATATTCTTGTACATTGGAGACAGTATTATAGTAGTTATATTCTTGTACATTGGAGACAGTATTATAGTAGTTATATTCTTGTACATAGGCGGCAGTATTATAGTAGTTATTCTTGTACATAGGGGGCAGTATTATAGTAGATTATATTCCTGTACATAGGAGCCAGTATTATAGTAGTTATATTCTTGTGCATGGTAGACCGTAATATAGTAGTTATATTCTTGTACATATGGGGTAGTATTATAGTAGTTATATTCTTGTGCATAGGAGCAGTATTATAGTAGTTATATTCTTGTTCATGGGAGACAGTATTATAGTTGTTATATTCTTATACAAAAGGGGCAGTATTATAGTAGTTATATTCTTGTACATAGGAGGCAGTATTATAGCAGTTATATTCTTGTACATAGGGGGAGTGTATTATAGTAGTTATATTCTTGTATATAGGGGGCAGTATTATAGTAGTTATATTCTTGTACATAGGAGGCAGTATTATAGTAGTTATATTCTTGTACATAGGGGGCAGTATTATAGCAGTTATATTCTTGTACATAGGGGGCAGTATTATAGTAGTTATATTCTTGTACATAGGGAGCAGTATTATAGTAGTTATATTCTTGTACATAGGGGGCAGTATTATAGTAGTTATATTCTTGTACATAGGGGGCAGTATTGTAGTAGGTCTAGTCTTGTACATAGGGGTCAGTATTATAGTAGTTATATTCTTGTACATAGGGGGCAGTATCATAGTAGTTATATTCTTGTACATAGCGGGCGGTATTATAGCAGGTGTTTTACTGTACATAGGGGAGTAGTTAGTATAGTTAAGTCATAACTTAGTTGATTGGTTTCAAAAGTGATGAATTTTGGCCATTTACATGGTCTAGGACAGGACCATAGTGGAGTTTCTATCTTGACCAAGTTTGTTGTCTTATTGCTGTAAATCAGATGTTGATGACCTTTTTTTTTATTTCACCGGTTCCCTAGTCAAGCAGGTTTCATGAAAGATTGGGTATGGTTGTGGGTTTCAGTTATGTACACTTAGGTTCTGTAAATGTACTCTTGCCACATCCACGATCTCTGCGATCGCCTCGCACGGCTGACTCCAGCAGGGGTCCTCGCTGACGTCTGCCCTTCTCTGCAAGAGGCGACATGTACACGGCTTGTGAACAGGTGCCGTGATCTCTGCCCAATCCTTCCTCAGAAAGAGTGGATCACACTTAATTAAGCTCAGTTTCATGACAGAATGAGTTATTGTTTCTTTTCATGCGTAGTAAGAGTCGGTGCCGATGCTTAACTCCGTGTGCGCCAAATATTTGTTCAACAGGGTCAGTACAAGTGTCTGTGGAAAAACACAATATGCTTACTTTTCACTCTTTTAATTTTCTTTTTTTTTTTTTGCAGCAAGCAGGAGCCCGAGCCCAAGAGGATGAAGACCGAAGACGAGGATTTCAGCATCTCACACTTGGCAGATGGCAACGTCACTTCCGTAAGAGTTTGCACTTTATATACACATATAACATTTTTTTATTTCTCAGACCCTTCCTGCCACAATGTAACATAATTGTGGGCGTCGGTTTCATTATTTCAATTCCTGTTGTAAGTATATAGGCTGTAAATTAAAGCTTCGGGACAAAGTTCTGTTCGTCCACCAGAGGTGGAGGTGGGCATACTGCATGCAGTTGTTCTCCTCTGCTGGTCTCCTGAGTCGCTGGTTCCAGCCTTCTAAGATGGACGACACAACCGTCAGATCAGCTTATGCCCACAGTGCATTGGTAATGTTAAAAAACAAAACAAAAAAAACCCAAAACATTGCGTTGTCTCCAAGAAAAAGCGATCAAAAAGTCCAAAATTGTACCAATAGAAACTGCAGGATGTCCCACAAAAACAATCCCTGACGTAACTGTCAGCAGAAAAATAAGAGTGGTGGCAGCAGATAATTTACTTAAGGCCAGATTTGCGTTCTTTCTTTCGATTTCACTCCTCTTAGAAATGTTAAGAAGTATTTCAGTACATTATGTGGTACATTAGTTGGTACCATTGAGAAATACAACTTGATCCACAAAAAATGAGTCCTCAGACCGCTGCGTCAATGGATAAATAAAGTTAGGATTTTTTTCTTTTTTAAAAGGGGGAAGAAAAAACAAAAATAGGGGTGGCGGGGGGTAGCTGCGTTCTTGAGAGGTTAAAGGAAATCTGTCACCCACTTTTAGTCCTATGAGCTAATCTTATTTGCTCAAAGTAGCTGATTCCGCGGATGTAAGTATTATACTTGGACCCCCACCGTTCCCTGGAACGCAGCGCATTGAGAGGTGCAAGAAGTAGTCTATTTAGTGCACTGCTCTAAGAGCTGACACCTAGGGAATATCGGGGGAGACAAGTAACATCCCAGGACTCGGTGGGTCAGATTAGCTTATAGGGCTCAAAGTAGCTGGCAGTCTTTTTAACCCTCTCCCACACGACTATGTATATAAACATCATGGGTAGGAAGGGGCTCCTGTTATATGTCGTATATTTATGGCCTGTGGATGGTACGGGCTTAGGAGCTGAGCCAGCTGTGACTGACCGTTAGGGTCTCACTGCGACTGCGGGAACTGGAGTGAGCACCCATCCCTGCTGTTAACCCCTCAAATGCCCGTGTGATCGATGTTGATAGCCACCTATATGAAATTTAGAGGCAGTGGAGGGAGCTCTCTGTTAGGCCATCAGTCCTTCGCCATGAAATCACTTAGAGCCAATAGGTTGCCGTGACTTCATGTAAATGTATAGCAATAATGCACTGCAGTGCGGAAATGTGTTATCCAAGAGATCATAATATCACAGGGACACAAAAAAGTGGGGGAAAAAATATAAATAGAATTTTTTTTTTTATTTGTTGTGGCTTTTTTTTTGTTTTTTAGTTGTGTACGGTATTCTTTTTTGTTTTAAAAAAAAAAAAAAAAAAAAAGATAAGGCCTCATGTCCACTCAAAAAATACAATCCGCGCAGAATCTGCCACGGCGGATTCCGCGCAGATTTTCTTTAAATGGTATTTTTTTTGCATGCAGATATCCGCACACATTGCTATCAATGTGATAGCAATGTTGTCGATCCGTGGCAAAATGGAGCTTGCCGCGTTTTTTCTCCTGCGCGTGAAAGACGCAATTCTTTTAAAATGCCATCCGTGGGTGCAAAAATCAATTTAATGGACCCGCGGATGGCAATGATTCCCTATGGGCAAAATCCGCTGTGGATTCCACAATTCCATTTAGCTAGTGGACATGAGGCCTAAAAAGAAACCATGTTTAGTATTTTCACATCTGTAACAACCTGCACAATACATTGAACACATTTTTTATCCCGCGTGGCAAACACTGTTTAAAAAAAAAAAAACAAAAGAGCTGTAAACTGAGCGAAGATTTAAAAAAAAATTTTTCTTGTGAATTTCACATCCCAAAAAGCAAAATAAACGGGAGATGCATACATAGTAACATAGTATGTTAGGCCGAGAGGAGACAAGGTCCATCTAGTTCAGCCTACAACACCCCACGGAGCTCCATCTATGGGAAAATAACGTTCTGGGTCTCTGAATGCAGCAAAACCAAAACAAATTAATTTCCAAAAAAAAAAGTTTTTTTTTAGTTGAAAACCCAACAACTCTACGGGGTTATTACAGATAATCTTCTGTATTTTGAAAAACTCATAACTCACCTGTAATAACCCTCAGATACAGAAATCTGATATCCATAGCAATATACTCAAAAATTTTCATTCAGCAAAACTAACAGTAAAGCTCAATGCTCACGGGAAAAATGGAATATTGAAACCTCGCGGGTCTCCCACATGCGTGATCCGCGCCCATAGGGAATCATCGGACACCCACAGGTAATGAATTACCTGCAAATGTCATTTTTCCCTGGCGCGCGGATTGTACGTACGGAAAAAGCACCCACAGCATGCTCCATTTTGTGTGGCTTTCCCAGCTTCCATTGAAGCCTATGGAAGCCGTCTGGTCCTGTGGCACGCCCGCAGCTGTCACTGCGTCCATGCTACGGGAAGCAGGACTTGAAAATGAAAGTGCGCGTGGCACGCTGCAGTCGTGCCGAAAACATCCGCCGGGCCTAAGAAAGGAAATCTGGGCGCGACGCAGGGGAGACCCGCAGCATCCGGACAGGTAAGTATAGTTGATTTTCTGGCCTCATGTCGGCGGGAAAGGTGGGATCCGCTGCGGGATTCTGCATGGAGAATCTGAGTGGGCCCGAATTTCCCCGTGGACATGAGGCCTAAGACAGTCTTTGTTGTCCAACCAATCATAGTGCAGCTATCATCTTACCTCAGCAGAAATGAGCGCTGCGCTGTGATTGGTTGCAGTGGGAACAAGGACTGCTGCCCCGTTTGTTAAATAAGGCCCATAAAGTTTTAATTTGCTGTATTCGTCACTAGGAGGATACAAGACAAGTTGGCTGCCACTGAAGGCAGGAGAGCGTTTTGCATCATTGATTTTCACATCTACCCGTCTGTTATGTGCAGCGTGATAATTGGACAAAGTTTGGTGGTGACCCACCCAGCGGGCGCGCAATTTGTAAGCAGTACTCCAATGTTAAGGAAATGGTTGCATCTGTTAGTGAGAATCATCCGACCATCCAGCAGTAAGCGTGGAAACAGCGGAGCGTCCGTGCTGGTCTCACTCGAAGTCCTCGGAAATCCACTGTCATTGCAAGCGGAGAATTAGACGTCCCGCCGCCGACCCGGTGAAAGATTCTGCGCAAATGTTTACGATGTTATTCCTACTGCCTGCAGTTGTTGCCGTCCCTGAATCCGGGTGCCATTCTTTCTGCGAGAGTCTGCAGACTGTAATGGGAAGTGATGGCTTCATGGAGTCTTTAGCGTTTAGTGATGAAGACGCCTTCCAGCTTTCGGACAACATGTTATGTCAGAATCTGGTGCCGGGTGCTACAGGCCCCCTCACCACGATCTGCGGCATCCCAGAAGCCATTGCATCAGTCATTGTGATCCGCTACAACGCATACGGCAGGATCGTGACTACAGGCTCCATGTGTCTCCAGTGATGAAGGGGGTCACACTGATCACCTCCGATGGGAAAAACAATTTTGATGTTGGGCAACAAAACTTTGAGTTTGTTTCCATTGATATCAGATTTCTGTATCGGAGTGTCATTAAATGGGAGTGATTGGGGGGAGGGAAATGTCCATTTGTAATACCCCTGTATATAATTTTGGTATCCTCCTACAGACAGAAGTCCTCCTGTCCTTCATACAACATAGTGAATTCCCTGAGAACAGAATTGATGTTTTTCATGTTTGATGTTTTGGGGCTAATAAAAACTGCGGCTCGCCATGCAGAGAGTAAGCCCCAATACGGCCGTGTGGACGGAAAAATAAGTTATGGCCTATGAAAAGCAGAGATAAGGACGCAATGATCTTCTTTGCGATTTCTCCCCCCCCCCCCCCCTCCAGTACTAAACTAGGACCAAGGGTTAAGAGTTGTTTTTTTGCTTCAGTTGCAAGCAGAAGTCAGTCCTACATCTTGTCCTCTGCAAGGCAGAGAGGTTGTGGCAGGTCGGATTCTGCGCACAGGCTTGTGTGGTGGAGACCCGGTGCCCAGTGCCAGCTGAGTGATTCATGGCACTGCCCCCTATCTCCCGCTCTTGCCAGGCTCATGTCACAGTGACTGAGTGCAGTGAGTTCTGGTTCAGACAGGCCTGGCGATGGGCATACAGGACGCTCATTATCCCGCAGTCACAGCAGCCGCCTGATGCTCTCACTAATGACCTTCCCTTCTGAAAAAACTACACCAAAAGAACAGCAGCAAAAGACACTTGTGTCCGCGGTCTGAGAAGAGCGAGGAGCATGAGTGACCACCCATAATGCAGCCTCCGCAGGAGTTCTCACCTAGCTTTCCCACTATCCTGAATGGCGGCTCTTCCTGTTAGCGATGCATCCTTTGTACCACTGTATGTGTTAGACGAGTTGTGTGATCAGTGATGAGATGTCACTTCGTTCCAGGTGGGAAGTGTGAATCCAGCCGACGACTTCCGTGTGCTGGTCAGACAGAAAACAGCAAACTTCCAGGAATGTAAGTCTCATTATCAAGATGTCCGTCCAACAGGAAGACGTCTGTATGGAAATGTCTGCCCCTTGATGATACCTTTATTTTACATCTCTCCATTGAACCTATTTAACAATCTATCTCATTGATAAACCCAGCAACCCAAAGGGAAAATGTGTTGTATTAATTTGTACTCCAGAGCTGCACTCACTATTCTGCTGGTGGAGTCACTGTGTACATACATTACTTATCCTGTACTGATGCTGAGTTCCATCCTGTATTATACTCCAGAGCTGCACTCCTTATTCTGCTGGTGGAGTCACTGTGTACATACATTACTTATCCTGTACTGATCCTGAGTTCCATCCTGTATTATACTCCAGAGCTGCACTCACTATTCTGCTTGTGGAGTCACTTTGTACATACATTACTTATCCTGTACTGATCCTGAGTTCCATCCTGTATTATACTCCAGAGCTGCACTCACTATTCTGCTGGTAGAGTCACTATGTACATACGTTACTTATCCTGTACTGATCCTGAGTTACATCCTGTATTATACTCCAGAGCTGCATTCACTATTCTGCTGGTGGAGTCACTGTGTACATACATTACTTATCCTGTACTGATCCTGAGTTACATCCTGTATTATACTCCAGAGCTGCACTCACTATTCTGCTTGTGGAGTCACTTTGTACATACATTACTTATCCTGTACTGATCCTGAGTCCCATCCTGTATTTACTCCAGAGCTGTGCTCACTGTTCTGCAGCTTCTGATCTAAAATCTCCCACCATTCCCTGCTGGTTCATTACTTATCCTGTATTATACTCCAGAGCTGTATTCACGATGCTGCAGGTTTTAGAACTGAAATCTCCCAGCATTTCCTACTTTTAGTGTTTGCGCATTGAGGGAAGTTTAGTGTCTCACCAGTTACTGTATAGCAGGTCTGATGCAGCAGAAACAAACATCCCCTTAAGATATAAGAGCTCCGCAGAGCGCTCTGGGTTGTGTATGCTGACAAACCTGCTGACTGTTTTCAATGGCAGCAAGCAGAATTGTGGCCTGTAATGCAGATATAATTGCGTAGATAGCGGTAATACTTTATATGCAGTGACTTTAGATTTTAAAGGGATATTCCCGGCATTTAACCCCTTCTTTAGTACTAGAAGCTCTATCCTCAGGTCATCAGTAGCTGATCGCTGCCTGTGTCATACGGCTGTTTTTCTCACTTTTTGTGTCCATATGTTCCTGGTTTACATTAATGTGTGGCTATTTTTGATTTGGCCAAACGGTCGTACCAGCCACGGGGTGTTTTTGTTTTCAGGTGACTAGCCCGAGGATTGGTCATCAGTATAAAAAGGGTTTAATGCCCAGAAAAAAAGTCCCCTTTTAACTGTAGTCGTCGTCCTCATCCGGTTTTCTCTCTTAGTAAGTAAGCAGCTGATGAAGCGGATCTACGAGTGTCTGGACATCAGACAGCTGCAGTATTACATGAAGAGCCTGAGCTGCATTAAGTGTTTTCGGGCTGAAGCTGTCCGGGTAGGTCGTTGCCTCCTTCATTCTCTGTTATCAGCTCTTTCCTGACAATGACCAGCCCGGGTGCTCATTCTCCACATCATTGTTCTACCCGTAGTTGTCCCATGCCCAGTACTTCAATGGCTTCCTTCAGTCTTTGAAAGAGAGGACAGCAGGCAGCGTATTCAAGGAATTCTGGGAGATCGTGGTTCAGGGTAAGTGTCTGTCTGTAAGACATTCTCTGTTGTCGGGGTCCGGCACCACCTCCCTGCACCATCTGGTGCTCCCTGCAGGAAGCCATGGACAGAGCGCTGGGTCTGTGCAAGTTTTGGCGCTGCCTCCTGCTGACGTGGCGCACAGAGCTGCGTGCATTGATGTCACATCAATCACCTGAGCTGACTGTTGTAGTTGAATCGACGATTGTACTGATTATCAGTTCACAGGGCCCATCCCGTCGCCTGTGGGGGGGCCCCGTCGCCTGTGGGGGGGGCCCCGTCTGCCTGTGGGGGGGCCCCGTCGCCTGTGGGGGGGGCCCAGTCGCCTGTGGGGGGGCCCCGTCGCCTGTGGGGGGCCCCGTCGCCTGTGGGGGGGGCCCCGTCGCCTGTGGTGGGTGGGGCGGCCCGTCCCGTCGCCTGTGGGGGGGCCCCGTCGCCTGTGGAGGTGGGGCGGCCCCCGTCCCGTCGCCTGTGGGGGTGGGGGGGGCCCCGTCGCCTGTGGGGGTGGGGGGGGTCCCCGTCGCCTGTGGAGGTGGGGCGGCCCCGTCCGTCGCCTGTGGGGGTGGGGCGGCCCCGTCCCGTCGCCTGTGGGGGTGGGGCGGCCCCGTCCCGTCGCCTGTGGGGGTGGGCGGCCCCGTCCCGTCGCCTGTGGGGGTGGGGCGGCCCCGTCCCGTCGCTGTGGGGGGGCGGCCCCGTCCCGTCGCCTGTGGGGGGGGGGGGGGGCGGCCCCGTCCCGTCGCCTGTGGGGGGGGGGGCGGCCCCGTCCCGTCGCCTGTGGGGGGGGGGGGGGCGGCCCCCGTCCGTCGCCTGTGGGGGGGGGGGGGCGGCCCCGTCCCCGTCGCCTGTGGGGGGGGGGGGGGCGGCCCCGTCCCGTCGCCTGTGGGGGGGGGGGGGCGGCCCCGTCCCGTCGCCTGTGGGGGGGGCGGGGGCGGCCCCGTCCCGTCGCCTGTGGGGGGGGGGGGGGGCGGCCCCGTCCCGTCGCCTGTGGGGGGGGGGGGGGGCGGCCCCGTCCCGTCGCCTGTGGGGGGGGGGGCGGCCCCGTCCCCGTCGCCTGTGGGGGGGGGCGGCCCCGTCCCGTCGCCTGTGGGGGGTGGGGGCGGCCCCGTCCCGTCGCCTGTGGGGGGGGGGGCGGCCCGTCCGTCGCCTGTGGGGGGGGGGCGGGCCCCGTTCCCGTCGCCTGTGGGGGGGGGGCGGCCCCGTCCAGTCGCCTGTGGGGGGGGGCGGCCCCGTCCCCGTCGCCTGTGGGGGGGGGGGGGGCCGGCCCCGTCCCGTCGCCTGTGGGGGGGGGGGCGGCCCCGTCCCGTCGCCTGTGGGTGGGGGGGGGGGCGTCGCCTATGGGGGGGGGCGCGTCCGTCGCCTATGGGGGGGGGGGGCGCGTCCCGTCGCCTATGGGGGGGGGGGGGCGCGTCCCGTCGCCCTATGGGGGGGGGGCGCGTCCCGTCGCCTATGGGGGGGCGCGTCCCGTCGCCTATGGGGGGGGGGGGGCGCGTCCCGTCGCCTATGGGGGGGGGGGGGGCGCGTCCCGTCGCCTATGGGGGGGGGGGCGCGCGTCCCGTCGCCTATGGGGGGGGGGGGGTCGTCCCGTCGCCTATGGGGGGGGGGGGCGTCCCGTCGCCTATGGGGGGGGGCGTCCCGTCGCCTATGGGGGGGGGGGGGGGGCGCGTCCCGTCGCCTATGGGGGGGGGGCGCGTCCGTCGCCTATGGGGGGGGGGGGGCGTCCCGTCGCCTATGGGGGGGGCGCAGCGTCCCGTCGCCTATGGGGGGGGCGGCGGCGGTGTCCCGTCGCCTATAGAGGGCACCACCCGTCGCCTATAGAGGGCCACCACCCCCGTCGCCTATAGACAAGGTTTAACCCCTTCTCGACGTGTTCCATACATGTATGGCGCACGCTGGTTGGCATTGTATCAAGCAGCCTTGGGGAACCGAGCCTACCTTCGTCTGCAATAGTTGTGATCGGAAGCAGTTGCGGTTGTTAACACGTCAACTTTGACATCGCCATTTAAATGTCCTGATTTGGGATGAAGATGTCCTAAATTGCCTTCCCTGCTATGAGATCGTGGGGTGCCATCCTGGTGCCATGGCAGCCTGGGACCTTCTGAAGGGCTGCCTGGTATAATTGCCCATTAAGAGCTGGCTGTAGATGTCTTGATAGAACGCCAGTCGAAATACAGTATAATGCAATACTATAGGACTGCATTATACAGTATAAGTAAGCGCACGTTTAAGA